>NW_011483642.1:9291-9737 GCF_000754665.1 Bison bison bison | reverse complement strand
TTCAGTGAAGAATTGCATGCAGGAACATGGTCAAGAAGGTTTTTTTCATTTAACTTATGTGGAACCCAAACATCAAAGGGATTAACATAACTAAGCTGGTGCAGATTATTTTAAATGCTTGATTTGGATATTTTGAGTATGTCAGCTATCTCTGATATGGTATAAAATTGATTGTTCACAATTAATGTCTCAATTTGATTGCTATCAGCTTCAACTGGTCTACCTAAACATGAAGTATCATCCAGTGATAAATCTTCAGCATGAAACTTCACAAACCACTTTTGACATGTTCGATCATTCATTTCATCTTCTTCATACATTGCATTTTTTTTTTTTGTATTTCAGTTGTGTTTTTACCTTTCTTGAAATATAACCCAAATCTATTAATGACACCATGTCCTGTAACCCCTGTTACAACTCCTGTTAATACTGTTATCTTAGTTTCT
>NW_011483642.1:5233-6177 GCF_000754665.1 Bison bison bison | reverse complement strand
CAATATACAAGTGGGATAATGATGTATGGTCCTTTTTATGTATTGCTGGATTCTGTTTGCTAAAATTTTATTGAAGATTTTTACACCTATGTCCACCATTGTTATTGGTCTGTAATTTTCTTTTCTTGTGGTATCTTTGTATATTTTTCATATTAGGGTGACAGTGTCCTCATAGAATGAGTTTGGGAATTTTCCTTCCTCTGCAAGAAGGATAGTTGTTAATTCTTCTCTAAACTTTTGGAAGAATCCACCTGTAAAGCCATCTGGGCCTGGGCTTTTTTGTTGTTTTGGAAGATTTTTGATTACAGTTATTTCCATGCTTATGATTGATCTGTTCATATTTTCTATTTATTACTGGTTCAGTTTTGGAAGGTTATACTTTTTAAAGAATTTGTCCATTTATTCAAAGTTGTCCATTTTATTAGTGTATATTTTCTCATGGTAGTCTCTTATGATTCTCGGTATTTCTGCATTGTCTGTTGTAACTTCTCCTATTTCATGTCTAACTTTTTGATTTAAATTGTTTCTCTTTTTTTCTTGATAAATATGACTAATGGTTTGTCATTTTCTTTTATCTTTTCAGAGAGCCATATTTTAGTTTTATTTATTTTTGCTATTGTCTCCTTCATTTCTTTTTCATTTATTTGTGTTCTGATCTTTATGATTCCTTTCTTCTACTGACTTTGAGGATTTGTTTTTCTTCTTTGTATAGTTGCTTTAGGTGTAGAGTTAGGTTCCTTATTTTATATTTCTGTTGATTCATGAGGTAGATTTGTATTGCTCTCAACTTCCCTCTTAGCACTGCTTTTACTGCATCCTATAGATTTTAAGTGTCTTTTTTTCATTGCCACTTGTTTTTAAGTAATTTGTTATTTCCTCTATGATTCCTTCAGTGACCTCATAGTTATCCAGAAGTATCCTGTTTAGCTTCCATGTGTTTTGTT
>NW_011483642.1:4049-5133 GCF_000754665.1 Bison bison bison | reverse complement strand
TTTCATGTTCACTTGGAAAAAAGTGACCTTTACTGCTTCTGAATGAAATGCCTTTTAGATATTCATTATGTCCAACTGATTCAATGTATAATTTAAATCTTGTGTTTCCTTATTAATTTGCTGTCATGGTGATCTGTCCATTAGTGTGAGTTGGGTATTAAAATCTCCCACTATTATTGTTTATTATTGATTTCTCCTTCAATAGTTTTTAGCATTTGCCTTATGTATTGAGGTATGTTGGGTGCATATATATATGTTATTATTGGATTGATCCTTTGGTCATTATGCACTGTTCTTCCTTGTTTCATATAGTGGTCTTTATTTTAAATTAATGTATTTATTTTAATTGGATGTTAATTACTTTGCATTACTGTAGTGGTTATGGCCATAAATTGACATGAATCAGCCATGGGTGTGTACATATGTCCCCCATCCTGAAACCCCTCACACTTTCCCCATTCCATCCGTCAGGGTCATTCTAGTGGACTGGCTCTGAGTGCCCTGTCTCATGCATCAAACCTGGACTGGAGATCTATTTCATATATGGTAATATACATGTTTCAAAGCTATTCTCTCAAATCATCCCACCCCTGACGTCTCCCTCAGAGTACAAAAGACTGTTCTTTACCTATGTGTCTCTTTTGCTGTCTTGCATATAAGGTCATCATTACCATCTTTCTAAATTCCATATATGTGCATTAATATACTTTATTGGTGTTTTTCTTTCTGACTTACTTTACACTGCATAATAGGCTCAAGATTCATCCACCTATTTAGAACTGATTCAAATGCATTCCTTTAACAGCTGAGTAATAATCCATTTTGTATATATACCACAGCTTTCTTATCCATCTGTCTGCCAATGGACATATAGGGTGCTTCCATGTCCTGTCTATTGTAAACAGTGCTTTGATGAACATTGGGGTACACAAGTCTCTTTGAATTCTGGTTTCTTCAGTGTGTATGCCCAGCAGTAGGATTGCTGGGTTGTATGGCAGTTCTACTTCCAGTTTTTTTTTTTAAGGAATCTCCACACTGTTTTCCATAGTGGCTGTACTAGTTTGCACTCCCACCAACAGTGTAA
>NW_011483642.1:0-328 GCF_000754665.1 Bison bison bison | reverse complement strand
TCAGATAGTGCAGCTTCAGATTCCTATTCAAACAACTGCCATTCTTTCCGTCTCTCGAGTTTGGAGCTTGAAAATATATGTGGAAGAGCACTTGCATTCACCTTCTGGAAACTATGCTGAACAAACATAACTTCTCCCCTTCAGCTTCCAAAAGAAAGAGAGCCAGGAAAACCCAATTCCCCTAGTCCCACAGGAAGCAGTGTGTACAGTGAAGAGCCCAGGAAGGGACAAAGCATGGGAGCCAGAGCGCCAAGCAAAGGCCCAAGTCTAGGCCCCTCCTTGACCCCGGCCTGAAGACCCATCTCCTTTGTTTCTTTTTCATTTATTT
>NW_011483641.1:5067-5739 GCF_000754665.1 Bison bison bison | reverse complement strand
CTGGTGTGCTGCAATTCATAGGGTTGCAGAATCGGACACAACTGAGCGACTGAACTGAACTGAACCTTCTGATTCCTACACGGTCTGTAATGATACATGTTTCTCAAAAGAGAAATGCTAATCTTCCTATTTTTCAATTTTATTTTTTTTCAATTCATCTTTGTTCAATTCATTTTATGTTCCTCTGTTTATAATCTCATCTTGCTATGAGTTACTTGTACATTTTTAAGGTGCCATTCTGATTCATCTAAAGGGTTTTTAAGAGTACCTCTTCGCATAACATTTTTATGGTAGCTTTCTTACTATATACTCAAAAATTGTTAGTCTACTGGTATCATTTTATCAGTTTAAATGTAGTGTAGCATCCATACTACCCTTTACCCTCCCTTGTTTATTATATAGTTTTTTTAAAAATTTCCTCTATATGTGTTTAAAACCACATCAAAGAGTGTTGTAATTTTTTTTTCTTCCAACATCAATCATAATTTAGAAAACACCAAAAGAAGAAGGAAAGTCTGTGGCATTTACCCATATGTTTGTTCACTGTATTCTTTCTTCCTTTCTTATGTTCCAATATTCCTGTTTTTATAGTATTCTTTCTGTTTAGAGAAATGTCTCTCATCTTTAGAATCGGTCTCTAGGGGACAAATTCCAATAATTTTCCTTTGTCTA
>NW_011483641.1:684-1436 GCF_000754665.1 Bison bison bison | reverse complement strand
GGATTCTCCAGGCAAGAACACTGGAGTGGGTTGCCATTTCCTTCTCCAATGCAGGAAAGTGAAAAGTGAAAGTGAAGTCACTCAGCCGTGTCCAACTCTTCGAGACCCCACAGACTGCAGCCTACCAGGCTCCTCTGTCCATGGGATTTTCCAGGCAAGAGTACTGGAGTGGGGTGCCATTGCTTTCTCTGAATGAGTTCTATGACTGAGTGACATTTCACAATGAAAAGAGATGATACTAAATCTACATTTCAGCATTACTTGTTCTAGGCCACTATGAGTTCAAATGCTGTCCTTATGGAAGAATTGTGGCTCTTTTATACCTCATATAAATAGAATCATATAGTTTGTCCACTTTTCTGTTTGGCTTTCTTTCACATAATATTTTGTCTCTGAGATTCATCCACAGTTTTGCATCTATCAGTAGTTTATTTGTTTCTTTGTGAGTTGTATCCCATTATATGACTCATATATATATCACATTATATGAATATATCATTTTCCTTTCACTTGTAATAGGACTTTTGTGTTGCTCCCAAATTTTGGTCTTTATGTACAAAACTGCCAGGAACATTCCTGTCCATGTTATTTGATGCACATGTGTAAACATTTCTATTGTGTATTGAGCTAAATAAGCTGCTGCTGCTGCTAAGTCATTTCAGTTGTGTCCGACTCTGTGCGATCCCATAGACAGCAGCCCATCAGGCTCCCCCGTCCCTGGGATTCTCCAGGCAAGAACACTGGAGTGGGTT
>NW_011483641.1:0-584 GCF_000754665.1 Bison bison bison | reverse complement strand
GTGTGTGTGTGTGTGTGTGTGTGTGTGTGTGTGTGTGTGTATGCTTCCCCACACCAACAAGCAATTCTCATTATCTAGCAGGGTGTCCAAGAATTCAACTCAATTCTGACACTACCTACCGAGCAAAAGAAAGAGATTCCATAGGTAAAGGACTCAGTCCTACAAGACCACCTTCCAGACACACGCACAAGCTCAAGTTTGTTACCTATACTTCTGACAGATCAACTAAAAACTGGAGGACTCAGCAACCCTCCAACTGAGAATGCCAATCGGAAGTCCAGGTTGTCATCTGTACTTCTGACTACCTGGCTATAAATCAGAGGTTCCTATGACCCCCTCCTTAAGTTCAATTAACTTGCTAAAACAGCTCAAAGAACTCAGAGAAACATTTTACTTACTGAATTACCGGTTTATTATAAAATAATAATCTAAAAAAACTCAACTTAAAAAAACAAAAAGTAGAATAATAGTTACCAAGTGCTGGAGGGAGGGAGAAAATAGGGGAGATGTATAAGGGCACAAGCTTGCAAGTACTAGATGCATAAGTCCTGGAGATTGAACGTGCAGCATAGTGACTATACTCA
>NW_011483640.1:14044-14927 GCF_000754665.1 Bison bison bison | reverse complement strand
TTCTCCATGGGATTCTCTAGGCAAGAATACTGGAGTGGGTAGCTATTCCTTTCTCCAGGGGGTCTTCCTGATGCAGGGATTGAACCCAAGTCTCTTGCATTGCAGGCAGATTCTTTACCATTTGAGCTACCAGAGAAGCCCTAAACTTAAAACTTTTGTACAGCAAAGGAAACCATTGACAAAATAAAAAGACAATCTACTGAATGGAAGAAAATATTTGCAAATGATGGGATCAACAAAGGGTTAATATCCAAAACATATAAGTGTTTCATACAACTCAATATTGAAAAAGATGAACAAACTAATCAAAAAATGGACAGAAGATCTTCATAAATATTTTTCCAAAGAAGATATACATAGCCAACAGGCACACGGAAAGATGCTTCATGTTGCTTAAAATCAGAGAAATGGAAATCAAAACCACAATGAAATATTTCCTCACACCTGTCATAATGGCCATCATCAAAAACAAACAAATGCTGGCGAGGGTGTGGAGAAAAGTAAACCCTTGTACATTGTTGATGGCAATGTAAATTGGTACAGCTATTGTAGAAAACAGTATGGAGGGTCCTTAGAAAACTAAAGATAGAACTATTACAAGATCCAGAAATTTTATTCCTGGATATAAATCTAATAAAAATGAAAATCCTAAATCAAAAAGATATATGCACCCTAATGTTCATTGCAACAGGAACACTATTTAAATAACCAAGATTTGGAAGCAACATAGGTGTCCATCAACAGATGAATGGGTAAATAAGATATAATATATATATATAATATATGTATTATATATATATATATATAATAGAAACGTTCCTATTTGACAACAATGTGGATGGACCTACAGGGTAATATGCTTAGTAGAAATAAGTCAGACACA
>NW_011483640.1:10226-10724 GCF_000754665.1 Bison bison bison | reverse complement strand
ATGATGGTGGTGGTGGTGGTGGTGGTAGGTGATGGTGATGGTGGTGGTGTATGGTTATGGTGATGGTGGTGATGGAGATGGTGGTGGTGATTGTGGTGATGGTGGTGATGGTGGTGATGCTTATGGTGATGGTGGTGGTTATGATGGTGGTGGTGATGGTGATGGTGATGATGGTAGTGGTGGTTTGTAGTAATAGCAGGAGGAACAGCAGCTAGCATGTGTGATTTTCTACTGTATCAAACTTTGCTACACACTTCACATGCATTATCTCAAAGACTCCTCATAATAACATTGAGGTAAGGTCTACTGTTACTCCTGTTTCACAGATGAAGAAATGGTGAATTTATTCAAGGTTTCACAGCTAGAAAACAGCAAGTCCAAGATTCAAATTAGGGATGTCTGTGTGCCTGTGAAGCTTAAACTTCTCCCACTTTTCCAAAGAGGATATAAAACCAATCAGAATTAATAAACAAAACAAAAATAACAAAACAAACCTTA
>NW_011483640.1:8972-10126 GCF_000754665.1 Bison bison bison | reverse complement strand
CTTGAATAAGCATTCTTTGGATTTTTACAAGCTTTTGGCTGATTTCTTCAGTTTTTAAAATACTCAGTTTTGAATATTTTTGCCAGTGTTCTCATGGCCTTTATGGAAAATAGATTATGCAGAAGTTTTTACTCTAGCATTCCAGAAGTGCTGCTTTCAACCTGGAACACTTTTTGAAGAAAAACAAGATTTTTTCACAAATTCAAATACAATGTTTTTGAGTGAATGAACTCTATTCTATTCTATAAAATCAAGGTTGCTTTTTGTTTTCCACTAAATTTATTAAGATATTTATTTCTACTGTAGTAAGTTAATCAGTGTGATGATGTTCATTCTCTCTCTCTTTCTCTCTAATATACAAAACCTCGTAAAACAAGAGTAGTAGTGTTTAGTTGACTTAAATGTTTTTTTTTTAATTACCCATCAAAAATTGGCTTTACCATCAGAAAATGGGCTTTTTTTGGTTCCACCAATGTCTCTACGGCCTTGACTAACTTTCTTGACCTTTATCTTCACACACTTGTTTCCCCAGCTGTAATAAAAAGATAATGGAACAGAACAGTTTCACTAATTCTAGCTTGGTTCTTGTGCACCTCCCACATTTTTCAAGAACCTTGTCAAAGATAGATTAAAAAGTACATTAGAATGGGTCCTCATTCCATGCATAATATACTGTACTGTGATCATAAACCATGTTTTTAAACAACTATGTTAGTGATTTCTAACAATTACTCCTTCAGTGCAGCCACATAAAGGAATCCAGTAGCTCTGGGCAAAGAGCACAGGATTTTAAAAGCTTTGCAACTGATCACAGATATCCTCTGGCAAGTTTACCGTTTCTCAGTGGGAAAACAAATAATTCTGTCCCACCAACTGGTTTTATCTGCATGATACAGCTAGTAGAATAATTGTGCTAGTTAACCATTTCTTTTCTCTGGAGCCAAACAAGTTGCTTGAAAAGCTAGCTTATCTGGAAGCATAAAAATTTGAAAGATGATATAAGATTTGATAGATGCTTCATTGAGTCTGCTTCTGTTAACAAAGGATAAGGCTCTCATACCAATCTGAGAAGTAGAATTGCTGTCTTTTCTTTCTCACCACATTTTTTCTTCACAGTAGTCAAGTATGTAGTTGCTATGGTCTGAATGTTTATG
>NW_011483640.1:5697-6187 GCF_000754665.1 Bison bison bison | reverse complement strand
AGACAAAAGTACCCACTATACTTGGATTGTTTCTGTATTAAAATGAGATAAAGTCTGTGAAGAACCTTGTGGTGTTTCCTCTGGCATCTGAGGATGCCTGACAATTGATGTTTGTCCCCTGTCCAGGATTTAATATTATCTGCTACCCTATCAAGAATGCACTTTGGGCTTTTCCTCATTATGATTATTGATATGTTGATAGTACCACCTGTCAGGTAGTTATATGAATATTAATAGAGATTAAGCATCATTGTGAAAGGTTGTTGTTGAACTACGAAAGATGCTGTGATTCTTGGCCTCCAGAGGGGAATTCAATCCAGGGCCAGAGACAAGGCTTGATCACTCAAAGCTTTTGTGTAATAAAGTTTTATTAATGTATAAAAGAGATAGAGAAAGCTTCTGACATAGACATCAGAAGGGGGCAGAAAGAGTACCCCCCTGCTAGTCTTCAGCCAGATGTTATATAGCTGCTAGCAGTCTGCTAATTAGA
>NW_011483640.1:4568-5597 GCF_000754665.1 Bison bison bison | reverse complement strand
CTTGCCTGGAGAATTCCATGAACAGAGAAACCTGGCGGGCTATAGTCCATGGGGTCACAAAGAGTCGGACACAACTGAGTGACTGACCCACACAGATAAACTGTAGCTGTATTATTATTATCATATCTCAAATCATAACTATCCATCCTTCCATGACTCAGCTAGTAGTTTTGGGTGCTCTCCAAATAGTCAGCACTGTAATTTTTTCTGACTGCATTTCTAGAAAACCAGAAAGGTCAAGCTCTTGAAAGAAAGGACAAACTTGGACTGATAAATGAGAGTTACCTGTTTTAATCTCTTATTTTGAATGACAGGAAGATAATGGGAATTGGTCTCATGGTTGGGTTTCTGCAATGATACTTTATTTACTATTAATATTTGGGACCCAAATAGAAACATAGTATTGATTAAGAACATGGCTCTTGCAAGCTGCAAAACATACCAGTTTGGGACATCTTGATAAAATCATTTGTAGAAAAATAGAATTAATTTGTTAAAGTTCAGGGCCATATTCATGAGTTAGTTTGCTCTCCAAACCTGGGTGACTGTGATAGAAATTAAGCTACAATTTTTCGTTTAAATATATGTTTATGTAAGATTTTATTTTGAAAGAATAATTGGCCTCTACAGCTGGAGTTATATATTATAGTGCCTTGTGTTTGATGTAGAATGTTCTTGTCAATAAGCTGAAAAAAGAGTCCAAAGGCTACGTGTCTCTTTCAAGCTCCATAACCACTTTCTGAATGATGCTGGATAACTCATTTCACCTTTCTTTGGCCCAGTTTCCTCATCTGTCAAGAGGCTGATAATGCCACCTCTCTCCTTCCAAGTGCCGTTAAAGGAGTTAATTAGATGTAGAACCAGCATGTGCCAGTATCTAGGCAGAGCTTTTATTTTCTCTGATTCTAAATCTGGGTTAGTTTGTTCAGTTGGTTAGATCCTAGTGATAATGAGGGACATGACAAGTTGTCTGCACAGAGGGGAACACTGCACTGTGCTATAAAGCTACAACTGCACCCTTCCCCATCT
>NW_011483640.1:3524-4468 GCF_000754665.1 Bison bison bison | reverse complement strand
CAGATGTTATATAGCTGCTAGCAGTCTGCTAATTAGAGAAAGGAAATGTCTCAAAATTCCAAGAATGGCACCAGGCCCCTCACCCACAACATGCACTGAAATAACATTGGCAACAGGTGAGTCATCCCGGGCCATAAAACTATTGACATGAATCCTGAAGAAAGGCATATTTCCACACAAATATATATAGTTTCCTTAACATAGATTAGGAGAACAATGTATGAGTATAACACACTGGTTTGTCAAGTCTGTTTTGAACCCTTAGGAAGAACTGACTTGAAGACTGAGCCTAGGGTAAGTACATAGTACATTAACATAGCTTAAGACAAACATTTCCATAAGAAAAATGCATTGGTTAGCTCATGGTTTGAGAAAAGTTCAGGTGGAACTAGGTGTCATTATGGCAACACAAAATTTTAAGAGAAACCTCTTTTTAGATTTGTATAGAGAAAGGAAGAAAATATAACACTAATTTGTTTCCTCCTGCTGCTTAAGAGAGAGATAAAATATGTGAACCTTGCAGCCTACTTCCTCCGTTTGGAGACCTCTGGCCTTCCTGCCTGTTACCCTCTCAATTGAATATCATCCAAATTCTTAAAGAGAAAAGTCAGGGGGATTCCAACCCTTACATGTTTCAGAAATAAATAACATCTAAAAAAGTTAAAAAGAAATAAAAAATAGAGAGAAACATAATTGTTTCTTAGTATTCTACAAGGTAACTTGCATTTTCCCCTTTTCTGTGGGAAGAAATCAGTGAAGAGTGACTGACTGTCTTTAGTAACTCTGCCCATTCTGCTTGGTGAGATGGATGCCACCAGTTTCCAGCAGTAATCTCATTGTTATTGCAGTCTCCCATCAATTATCCCATCTTCCCTAGTGGCTCAGGTGGCAAAGAGTCTGCTTGCAATGTGGGAGACTGGGGTTCAATCCCTGGGTTGGGAAGA
>NW_011483640.1:0-402 GCF_000754665.1 Bison bison bison | reverse complement strand
GAAGCCTAGGTAGTTAACAGTGGATAATTATCAATAGGCTTGTGGTCATACCCCAATAAGCATAATAGAATGTATGATTCTATTCGGTTACACAGATAATTAGGGTATTCTTTTAGGCATGGAGTTGCCTTGATAGTTCTGTTCTGTGGACCTTGCATTTTAAAATGTATTATGAACTTTGTAACCCAAAGGTTGGTGTCGTTCTCCCAGATTGGCGGTCGGAGAGCCAGGGTGTAATATATCTTTATGAATGATGCTCATATTATGAGTTAAGAGCATCAAGAGGGGGGAATGAAGGAGGAAACAGAACAGACTCTATGTTGAAAGCAGGACTCCATCTTGGGCCAGACTGTGGACTTTGAGCTATATGCCCAGTATCTATGGAAACGACATACCAACCGG
>NW_011483639.1:84589-85077 GCF_000754665.1 Bison bison bison | reverse complement strand
ACTGGGACTGCGGCCTGGCCTGCTCCAGAATGGTGCTCCGGTGAGTGCGCCGGGCCAGCCCTGATGGGGGTGTGGGGGTGCACGGGGAGAGCCCCGGGCGGGATTCGTTGTCCAGGCGGCTGTCTCCAGCTGGGGCTTGGGGGAGGCCCAGCATCTACCCAGGCTCCACCCCACCTGTGGAAGCCCGCGGCGGTGGACCAGGCCCCAGCTCTGCCTCCGGAGGATGCCCAGAGTCTGGAATGGCCAGGAAGTCACATGTGCCCAGGCCTGCCCCACGGACTGACCCCCACGGCCGAGATGCGGGGCCCTCCTGCAGCCCCCTGACCTCGGACTCTCGGCAGACGGGGTCACTGGGCAGGGCAGCCTCCTGCGCCCCTTCCTGGAAGTCCAGGCAAGATAGGTGTTTGTGCCTAACGCTCAGGGGACTAGGGATGAGGTGTGCTCCCAGCACTTAGATGGTCCTGAGACGAGGCTGGAGAGGCTGGGGG
>NW_011483639.1:82081-83718 GCF_000754665.1 Bison bison bison | reverse complement strand
TGCGGACAGCCGGGGTGGGCAGCCTCTGCAGCTGCTCTGCCTTCACAGTCCTTTTACAGGAAGCACTTTGACACAGAGGAGACCCGGGTGAACCAGCTCTTTGCACAAGCCAAGACCTGCAAGGTGCTGGTGGAGAAGTGGTGAGTGCGTGCGTCTCCCCCACCCCCTTCCTCGTGCACCTGCTGCCCCGGGGCTGGTGGGGGGCGGCCTCCCTTGGGAAGGGGCAGACCTGAGCTTTCCCGCCCTGCCGGCCGTGGGCACTGACTTGTCCCTGCCCCCGACCCCTGAGCCTTAGTGTTTCCATCCATAAAATGGGAACAGGTTGGGGGCTACGTGACCTAGTCTACACAAAACTCTGACCTGGGGTGGCTCCTGAGCCGGGGGAAAGAGGGACAGGTGAGCAGGACAGATCTGAGCCATCCCTCGGGCTGCTCGGGGAGTGCTGGCCTTGGGGCAGAGCACAGGGACCCTAGTGGCGGGTGACGGCCTGGGGAGCACGCTGGCACGGCGAGAGGCTGGCAGGGACAGCCTGGGTGTCAGCTGTCAGGGAGGCCTGGCCAGACCTCCTCCCGGCTGCCTGACCTTAATAGGTCTCCCTCTTCTCCACACGGGGCGGGGGAGACTTGCCCAGACGCAAGCAGCTTCCTCCCCAGCCTGCTGTGGGCACTGTGCCCAGCAGGCGTCCGGCTCTCAGACCTGGGCTGGTCTCTCCCTGGGTCTCCCGTCCTCCCGGATTTCTGTCTTCACAATCACATGACCCAGGCACACAGCCCTCTGGGCACAGGGAAAAGTTCTCCACGTGTCCCCAGGCCACGTGAGCGCGTGTTGGAGGGTGAGGTAGCCGGTGTTAGCTCCGTGGCATCTGACCAGCTGCGTGGCCATTCCCGCCTCCCCCCCAGCGGTGAGCGCCACGGTCACCCCAGTGGCCCAGCCATGCACTGACCCGCACCCGGAACCCCCACCCCAGGCTTCCTGGTGGCTGAAGTGCCCCTCAGGGTCATACCTTCTGCTGGGAGTTGAGCCAGCTGCTTCCTCTCAGAGACCCGGTGGAAAAATGGCACACTTCCCTGGGCCACAGCATCAGACCAGGCTGCTCTGTGACTCGGTGGGGCTGGAGCTGGGGCCGGCCACCAGGTGCCCACAAGCACCCCCGAGGGGCCTGGAAGGAAGGAGGGCTCAGTGTGGCTGGGCGTTGGGCCCTACCCACCGGTGAAGACGGTGGGGCCCGGGCCCTGGGGAATCCCCCCAGCCCTCCCGCCTCGGGTCTGTCTTGGACTTTCCTCCTCCCGGGGGCCTCAGAGGGGCCGGGGCCTAGGAGTCTGGAACAGCCGGCTGACCTGGGGTTCCCCTGCAGGTGCTGCCAACTAGTCCTTCCCGGCAGCCCCTTCTGCCACAAGGAGCCTCAAACAGAAAGAGAAATACCTCCTTGCTTGGTTCCAATTCGGGGAAGTAAATTAAACCACCCGTTTATGTTACTAATGCAGCCTTTAGGGTAAAAGACCAGGGCAGTGGGGGGCAGGTCTGGAGTTGTACGGTCACCCTGTGAAGGGCCTGTGGGCCCAGTGTGTCCTGGGCACCCCCCATCCATGCTTGGTCCCCCGCTGAGCCCCGGCCACCATGACGAAGCAGGTGGGCAC
>NW_011483639.1:76030-81039 GCF_000754665.1 Bison bison bison | reverse complement strand
AGTTCCCACCACCCCCAGCCCCCAGGCCAGCCCTCCATGCTACAAAGGGAGGTCGGGGGACCTTGGTCAGGGGACTAAGAGGCCACACGCTGCGCAGAGTGGCCGAAAGAAAAAAGTAAAGTCTGCCCGGCCCTGGCCCTGGTCGCCGCCCACCCCCTGCCCAGACTCCCCACGGCCCCGGGGACAGGGAGGGACCACCTGCCTGGCGCAGACAGCCCTGCGGCCCCCAGCGAGTCCCCTCTCCTCTAACCCTTTCTCCTGCTGAGTCACAGAAAGCGCAGAGGACAGGCTCACAGGGGCCACAGCGGCTGCAGGGAGGGCGTCCCGTGTGGTGGGGGGCAGCTGGGACGCCCCTTGCTGACCGCCCCGTCCTCCTGCCGCAGCAGGAATGTGCAGCGCCAGCATCAGCAACTTCGAGGAGGCCAGGACCAGCTACGGCACAGACGAGGACATACTCTTTGTCTACGCGGACAGCTGACGGCGGGCCCGCTGTGCGCTGCCCTGCCCCCAGAGGCCACTCCAGAGGCGCTGGCCCAGGCCCGGGGTCGGGCGAGGCGCCGCGTCCCTGTTGGCTGTTGACGTCGTCCTCCGGGCCCGAGGCCGAGGCCGGCTCCCGCTGCGCTCAGGGCACGTCTGCCCCTCGGGCTCCCTGGTGCCTGCAAGCCGGACTCAGGGCAGGCGGGGGCGCAAGAGCCCACCTCCCTGCAGACCCGGGACCCAGCCCCGAGAGCCGCGGGGCTGTGTGTGGAGTAGCCACCCTGGGCCCTGGGGCTGTGTCAGCTCCAGCCTCCCTGGGGTCTGGTCGGAAGGCAGGCGCTCTGGGCCCGCTGCCCCCTTCCCCCACCCCCGCCCGGGGGGCCCAGTGCCCGCAGCTGGTGGCCAGGCCCCTGGGGAGGGCTGGGCCTCAGGCAGAAAGGCCTCAGGCCCCTGCGGCCTTCCTTGGAGCGGACAGTGGGCTGTGGGCGGGACCCTGGCACCCGGTGGCAACCCGAGGGCCAGGGCCAGCGGCCTGGGCCCCAAACACGCTCCCTGCCCCCGCCACAGCGCCTCCTGCCTCAGTGCGGGCAGCCCCATGTCTCAGGGTTGGGTGCTGGGGCCCTGGGCCTGCACACCCGATCGCGGTCGGGGGCAGCCTGTCGCCTCCCCCCAGCCCAGTGCTCACACCTGGCCCTCTGCACAGAAGGCCAGGTGGTCTCTGTCGTCAGAGGGAGGAACCCTAACCCAGGATTGCACAGCGCGGACCCCCGCATGGACTAGAGCAGCTTCCTGCTCCTTCCTTTTTTAGCCAGAGGTGTGTGTGTGTGTGTGTGATTTAAGTCTTTTTTTTTTAGCCGGGGGAGGGTGTTTTTTTGAGATTGAAGTTTTCACTTTTGGTGGGGTGAGACTCAACCTCAAGCAAGACAATAATAGTGGGGTCACAGGTACTTTGGAACCACGGACACCTCTCTTCACGGGCAGATAAGCCAGGCCAGGGTCTCTTCCAAAGCCAAGGGGACCCGGGGCCGCAGGCAGGCTGGCCTCGCGCCACAGCCAGAACCTGACTCAGGACAGAGGCGGGGCTGCGTCTTGAACCTGGGTCTGCGCCCCTGGAGAAAAAAGGGAAATGGGCCATTCCCAAAAGGGGCTGGGACACCTCCTGCCCCTGCCCCGGGTTACCTCTGGCCAGGGGGGCCGGGACGCCCCCGTCAGCCACAGCACCTAAGTCTTGGTCGTCGCTGCTGGACGCCTGATGCTGGGGCGGTGGTTGCTGCCACTTTCCCAGGCTACAGACCACCCAGGACCACCCAGCCGTACAGCTCCTCGACCCAACAGCCTTGACCGAGAGGCAGGCGCTTCTGGCCAGGCAGCCGCCCTGGGTTCAAAGGCTAGTGCTGCCTGCGGGCCCGTCTGGTCCCGTTGCCTTAACCCTGGGTGGCCTGAGACCCCCGAGCCCTGGTTCCCACGCCCGGAGGGCCACACGGGGCAGCTGCGGGCTGGGTGCCCCGGGAGGCCCGGGTGACCCCAGCGAGCGTGGCGGCGTCCAGGGAGACAGCAACAGGAAGGGGCGGCCGCCCTCTGGTGAGGCCCAGTACTTGGGCTGGTAGGGGCTGCCCAGGGAGCAGCCTCCACAGACAGTGTCCACGGTGCCTTCGTCCATCAGAGACACTGTCCCCAGGTCGGAGGAGCGAGCCTCTCGGGGCAAGCTGCAGGTTAGAAGGCACCCGTCTGGAAGGTTCACAGGAGCTGCCTGGTCGCGGGGCCGCTGCCACCCGCCTAGAGCGGGTCTCGGAGGCAAACCTCACCCTGTTGTGTCCTGTTCACACACAAATCATTAAAACGGGGCTGGAGACAGCAGGACTCGTCACGCGGTGCCGTGACCCCTTGGCTGCACGTGGAGGGGGCGCCCTGGGCCACTGGTTGTCTCCCCAGCCACCTAGGGGCAAAAGGGATCTTACGCATCACAGGGATTTTTATACGTGTTCTCTTGTTTGTAATGAGCCATTCTCAATAAACATGATCCTCACTGCAAGACACTGGCAGCCCCCGGCCCGCCTCTGTGATCCTGGTCTCCTTGGGACGGCCGCTCCCGAGCGCACGTCTAGGTGTGCTGGCCACCGGCCACCCGGGCGTTCTCAGGACGTGACTGGAGGTGCCAAGCGGGGGAGAGCTCGAAACCGAGCATGAAGGATCACTGGGGATCTGGGAGACCAGAGCGGGGAACCTTCCAGAAACCCTCATCTCTAAAGCCCTGTGCTGAGAGCCAAAGGTGCGAAGCTCTATCTGTATGACGGTGCTGTGACCAGGCCAGCTCAGCTAGCAAGGCGTGTGTGGCCCCCGCCCAGGCAGTTAGGAGGTGCAGAAAAGGCTCTGATCCTATAGCGTGGAGACCCCATTCACTCGGGCTCCCCAAACTGCTTTGCCACACAGTTTGTTTCTGTGGAACCCTGGTCTTCCCTGAATGATGCTGACCTTTGGGTAAGCCCTGATCCAGTGTCCTGAGGTCATCACTCAGGACTTGCCTGGTGGCCCAGTGGTTGAGAACCCACCTTCTGATGCGGGGCCCGCAGGTTTGGTCAGGAAACTTTTAAGATCCCAAGTGCCGTGGGGCAACTGAGCAAGCAAGCAGACGGGTCAACACACAGGCTGCTGATCCTCTGGGGACTTAGATCACTGGTCCTCCCACCAAAGCAAAACCACTGGCCCCACGGTGACCTCCAGCTCCACCAAACGCCGGGGTCTTGTTCGCTGGTGGGACGACTAAGCTGAAATCTGACAGGTCCACTTGGGGCCAAGCTGTTCACCCAAAGCCGCACAGCCCCGAACTGGAAGTGGGCGTGGGCCCTCCGCTCAGGGGCTAGAAGCCCAGGCCAGTCCTCCACCTGGTAAGCTTTGCTGTGCTTTTACCCGCTCTGCCACCCAGACTGTCAGACCGTCCAGGTCACTCACATTGAGGCACAAGGCGAGAGCCTGTCCACCCTGATGGGCCCACTGGGACAAGGCTGGTGACCGCACCTCAGCACCACCTGACGGCCTCCTGGGCCCGTCCCTGGGCTGGGCAGAGCAGTGCCCCCACCACAATGGACCCCGCACGAAGGACACAGTGCTTTCTGATTCGGAGGCTGCCACTGCACGCAGACAGGTGATTCTGGCCAAGGGCTGGCCCGTTTCTCCTGCAGGGAAGGAGGGCACTGTGTCCAGGGCTTGGCCCTGTGCAGCATGCCCCCAATTCCATCACACCTCCCACCGCCTCTCGGGGCTATCTGCGGTGGACACTTATTAGGGTCACGGAGGTGCTGCTCCCATCCAATCAGGCAACTTTGAGCTCACCGCTGTGACCCTTGAAACTCATCCGTGTGGTGTTATTGGCTTTCAGGGCCGCCTTCAGCCTGACGAGGGTTCGCCTTTCATCACAAAAGCTCATCAACGAGGAGCAGGAGTCAAGGCGCTCAGTGGGCCCTCCGCACGCCCTGCCGTCTGTCCGTGGGCACCTGGAGCCCTTCAGCATGGGAGAGCCTCCTCATGGGCCGGCCTCCCTCTTGGCCTCCTGGTCCACTCACCCTTGGGAAGCAGTGTGCTCACTGCACGCACCTGTCCCTAGAAAAGCCACTTCCCAGGGACATCTGGACGGAGGTAGTAAGAAGGTCGGCAGGACTTATTTCAAACTTTGGGGCTGAGCGGAGGCTGAGGTCCACGCCAGAATTCCCTCCTGGTCCGGGAGTCCCAGCTCTGCTCTCGGGGCCTTTGGCCGGATTAAATCAGGCCTACCCAGATGATCTAGGATAATCTCACTTGCTTGGTTAACTGCCTACAGGCTTAAATCACGTTGGCTAAATACCTTCACAGATTAGTGTCTGATTGGGTAAACGGAGACAGCAGCCTGGCCAAGGTGACGGCTTCCAATGACCGTCCCCCTGTCCGCAGAAGTCGCTGCCAATCTAAATGGAAGGCTCTCTGGCTGCAGAGCATGGGCTTCAACGGTCGCTGGTCCCAGGCCCTAGAGCCCAGGCTCAGCAGTTGTGGCCCGCAGGCTTTGTTCCTCCACGACATGTGGGATCTCCCTGGTTCAGGGATGGAACTACATCTCCTGCATTGGCAGGTGGATTCTTTACCACTGAGCCACCAGGGAAGCCCCTCACTTCTTTCCTTTTTAGAAGACACTTATTTGGCTGTGCTGGCCTTCCAGCGAGATTTTCCATCTTTGTCGTAGCACGTGCACTGTCCAGTGGCAGCACGTGGGATCTTAGTGCCCCGAGCAGGGGTTGAACCCGGCCTCGGCCTACAGTGGAAGCGTGGAGTCTCCGCCACTGGACCACCGGGCAAGTCCCCCATCTGTCTCGCTTCAAACCACCCTGCACAATCAGTGCCTGGGATCATCTTTTAATTGAATTTCTATAACTCACCCAACAAAGTTTAACCACCTCAAAGTGACCAGAGTGACCAAATTCATCTCCACCCAGCCCCCAAACATTTTCATCCCCAGAAGGAAACCCGGCGCTCGTGTGCCAGCCCGCCTCACCTGACCAACCTCC
>NW_011483639.1:67761-75363 GCF_000754665.1 Bison bison bison | reverse complement strand
CTGATCCCTGGCAGGAGTGGGCCCCCCGGATCCACACCCCGGCGGCCTGACTCTGGAAGGCCATCCGCTGCACGCGGCGTCTCATCCCGGCCGCGGCGGCTGGGGAGAGGCCTGGAGGGGGCCGTAAAACCCACCCAGGGCGACCACACCGCCCCCTCGCTCCCAAGGCTCTGACAGGACCTGGTGCCCATCATCACAGCCTGGGACGGCTTCCGCTTTCAGAAAGTTACTAATGAGAAGTCATTCGGATTACTGGCTCCGGCTTCCCATCCGTGCGGAATCGGCATCAATCTGAGCTTCCCAGGAGGACGAGAGACAGGAGACCTTCACGTGGGCAGCGCCCTGTCGGTCTGGCTGGCCCCGGGCACCACCCCCCAGCCCGCCCCCACCCCCGCCCAGGAGCGCTGGGCAGTCCTCCCATCGTGACAATGTGACGTGTATTTGTGTGTATGATCTGCTGAGAAGTGGGCGCGGAGTTGGTAGAAACAGCCTGGGAGGCTGACACGGCGACACTCCATCTGTGTGCCTGACGTGCTGTATTCCGGGGCGAGGGGTCCCAGGCCGCAAGCACCCCGTTCTAGGAGGCGGGCACTTACAATCCTTGGAGACCCGCCACCTTCCTTACAGGGTGTCAGGTCCCCAAGGCCTCCTGTTTTACAAGCGGGTGCATAAGGCAGGGAGCCGAAGTGGCTTGCAAGGCAGCGGCACCGCCTAGGCCCACTTCCCTCCTCGACCCACTTCCCTCCATTGTCCGGGCCCAGACTTGGGGCCTGGCCACAGGCAGAGCCAGACACACACATTCATCTTGTGCTAAGTACAAGTGCCTGGGAAGGAAAAGAAGATTAGCGAGGCCAAGCCACTCTACTCTCTGGACAAATGAAATTGAGACGAATCTGCTCGGAGGCGCCCAGAATCTAATAAATCAGATGAGTGGAGAATTTATCGAGGCCTGCTGCCCTGGGCAGCGTTTGACCCCGTGGTTCCCCTCCTAGGCCGCAGCCCCCGGCCTTCTGCGCGGCTCGGGGAGGGGGGCCCACACGGCTGGCCCTCAGGCCGCCTGGAGCCACGCAGTTCTGGTGCTGGGAGCAGGCCAGCTGCACGGAGGAGCAGGGGCCTGGACACCCACCTTGAAGCCCCAGATGTCGTTCACCTGCCGGCAGAGGTTGAGGTCCAGCTCGGCGACCAGGAGCCCATCCCGGGTGCGGGAGAGCCCGGGGGTGCGGCTGCCGTCCGGGGCCGCCACGTAGCTCGAGCCGTAAAAGTAGCCGAAGTCCCGGTGAGCTGCGGGGCAGCAACCGCAAGGCCCGTAAGCGCATGCAGACACGGGTGGTCTCCGCACCCATGTAGGGGAGATGCCCAGGACGAGGGCCCCCACACCCTGCCCAGCAGCTGCTGCGGCCCCGAGGACCTGCCTTCCTCGTCAGGCCTGGACGCCCCGCCGCCGGCTGCAAGTCGCCCTCAACACCCTCACCTCTGCCCCCGGAACCTTTCTTTTTATTATTTTTAATTAATTTATTTCTATTATGTATTTGGCTGTGCTGGGTCTTAGGTGCAGCACGTGGGATGTGTTAGCTGCGGCATGCGGGATCTTTAAAACTGAAATGAAAATGCTGTTTTATTGATATACATACGTATATGTATATAGTTTGTTCGCTTCTTTTTCTAGTTGTGGCATACCGGATCCTGTTCCCTGACCAGGGGTTGAACCCAGTTCCCCTGCACCGGGAGTGCAGAGTCTCAGCCCCCGGACCACCGGGAGTCCCGCGCCCGGGAACCGTTCTGCAGGCCTCCCTGGCAGAGCTGTTGGTTCCCGGCTCCAGCATCAGCCACCGTGGCAAGGGAGTCATGGGGCCCCGACGGTGAGCTCGGCCCTGCCCAGCCGTGTCGCCCTCACCCCGCTCCGGGCCTTGGGCTCCTCACCAGGAAAGCGGGCTGCCCACCGCCCCGAAGGTGTGCGGGGAGTGTGCGGGTGCCGCCCAGGGCCGGCAGGACCCCGGTCCTGTGACAGGAAGCCCCGTGGGGCCGGAGGCTCCGGTCTCCCAGGCCTCAAGTCGGGGGATCTGAGCTCTTTCAGGAAATCCTGCTGTGGGACACATGGCTGCTCAGCCCCGCTCTGCTTCCCAGACACCTCCTTGGAGATGGGGGTGGCCCCCTCCCACATTCCAGGCCACAGAGGAGAGGCCGGGCGTGGCGGATTCCAGCCCTGCCCGCAGAGCCAAACAAGCTGTGGGTTCTAGGAACCCAAGGCAGCCATGCTGGGCTCTGGGGGCACCTGGACAGCTAGGGGTTGAGGGGTGTGGCCTGCAGGGTGGAATATGCACCCCTATTTCAGGGAGCTCACAGGGGGTGCCCCAACGGCTTGGCCCATCTCCACCCCAGTCCCCACTCCATAATCTGGGGTGCCAGGGGGTCACAGGCCCAGGGTCCACACGAGGCGGGTAGGGGGGCAGGTGTGCAGACACGGTCTGTGGGGTGGGTCCTGCTGGGAGACAGCAGATGGAGAAGGGACAGCCAGGTTCTCCCCCACCCCCCTCCAAATCAGCCCCACGGAAAGTCAGCTGGACGCACCTTTCTTGCCATCCCCAGAGGTGAACTCGTTTGGGAAGTGCTCCTGGGAAATAAAACCAAGGTAAGAGACACTTGGCACGAGGAGTGAAGACCCCTCCTGCCAACGCTGGGAGACGTGAGAGATGTGGGTTCGATTCCTGGGCCGGGAAGATCCCCTGGAGGAGGAAACGGCAGCCCACTCCAGTGTTCTTGCCTGGAGAATCCCATGGATGGAGGAGCCTGGCGGGCTGCGGTCCATGGGGTCACAGAGAAGCAACTTAGCGTGCATGCACAAGACGCACCTCTAGGGGGCGCTGGCGGGACGCTCACCAATGTTAGACGGGGCAGGCCTTAGGACACAGTCACAGCCGTGCCCCCCGGGTCCCAGCCCCAGGGGGAAGGACCCCGATTTTGCCTTTGGGAGCTTATCGTTTGCCGGGAGAAGAGAAAGCCGTGGTGGAGACTGGTTCCCCGGGGCCGTGGAGGGCATCCGGGGCTTCACAATGCCCAGCCTGGGGGCAGCGCAGGCCCCAGGGGGTACCCGCTCTCGATACCTTCCCCAGGACTGTGCATCCAGCCGGGAGGGGGCGCCGCGTGCGGGCTGGTTAAAACACCAAGTTTCTTTCCTGTAGATCCACTTAGGGTTATCTCGGGCTGATCAGATGCTCTGATTAGAGCCTGACATCTGATTAGCAAGAATGCGGAAGAGGATTTGTTACGTGGTAAATACCCGGTGTTTGTAGTCAAATCTTTCAGTGCCTGAGGTCAAGGTTGGGGGGAGGACGGGAAGAAAGCAGGTACTGGGTGGTGGTCATGGGCCGAGAGCCTTTGAAAATGGTTTCAGCTGCAAGCACAGCAGGGCTCGAGCAGCGCCAGCTTTCCCGGCGACAGGCCCAGCCAGGGTCCCCGTGCCAGGACCCCGGGGTGTGGGGCGTGTGTGCCCAAAGGGGGTGCGACCCCGGGGTCCCCACCAGGGCCCCCGCAACTGCCGCTCCTCCCGCCTGGCTTCTGCTGGGGCAGCGGCTGGGCCTGCTGTCCTCATCCCTCTGTCCGCTCCCCTGCTGGGGGTCCCCCGGAGGCCGAGCCTCGGGACTCACCCGGCCCACGCGGTTGATGGCGCAGGTGAAGCAGTGGTTGGCGATGGCTGCGTTCCTGGCCTCGACGGGCCACAGGGACTCACTGTGCGAGAGGAAGGAGAGGGACCAGCTTGCCGACCGCCCAGCCTTTGACTCACGGATGCTCGGCTGTGAGCTGCGGCCGGGGTGCCAGTCTTGCTCACGGTGCCCACAGGTGACCCCACACCCACCACCAACAGGCCCGCTCGTCTCGGGCTCGGGCCGAAGCAGCCGTGTGGAGGGCACCTGACGCATCAGCCGCAGCCCTGGATCAAAGCCTTGCCTGGGACTCCCCGGGCGGTGCAGTGGTTAAGACTCTGCTCTCCCACTGCAGAGGGCACGGGTTCAATCCCCGGTTGGAGAACTAAGATCCCACAGGCCATGCAGTGCCATCAAAAAAAAAAAAAGTTTCCTCTTCTGAAGCTTCCCCAAAGGGAGGCCGTGCAGACAAGCATCGGCTCACAGCTTTGGGAAACATCCATCCCCTTCTCCGGCAGCTGAAGCGGCTGGCAGAGTAGAGGGTGCTGCCTGGCAGGACCCCCTTAACTGCTGCTTCTGCCTCATTCCCTCCTGCCAGGTGGGGTCAGGAACTCAACCCCCGCCCCCCAGGCTAGTAAACGTCAGAAGGGAGCTGGGGGCCTGGGGGCCTGTGTGCCCCCCAGCCCCTACCCTTGTAGTACAAGTCACATCCGACTCTGCGACCCCGTGGACTGTAGCCCACCGGGCTCCTCTGTCCATGGGATTTCCCAGGCAAGAATACTAGGGTGGGTTGCCATTTCCTCCTCCAGGGGAATTTTTCAGACCCGGGGTGGGGGGCGTTGAACCCTCAGCTGGCGGGTTCTTTACCACTGGAGCTACCGGGGGAGCCCTGCCATGCCGCCTTGCAAAGCCGTCTGTCTCTGCAGGGGAAGATTTCAGGCCCGGCAAACAGTAAACCCGAGAGGAATTCAGGCTGAAGGCAGGCATCACCTCCCCTGAGCTGCCCCCCGCTTCCCTCTTCTGAACCCCGAGCCTCGAAGCAGAGCCCCCCATCCCGGTTCTCCTACGGGCACAGGACAGGGACATCCCCACGCGGGCACAGCTGAGCTCCCCAGGTCCAGCGCCTGTTGGGGGTGGGGGACCCGGTGGGAAACTCTGCTCCGGCGGACACGTGTCCGTCCACAGCCCACCAGCAAAATGTGCCACGGAATTCAGCGGGCCTGCTGGCCACTGACGGTCTGAGGAACAGCGCCATCGGGGTTCTGGATGCAGAGCTGCGATCCCACTCAGAAACACGGGGTGCCTGGGAGCGGAGGGCCCCGGAGCCTTCCTGTCAGCGTGCACCTGGCTGAAACCGGGCAGTAGGTGGAGGGGTGGGTGGGTGCTTGTCACAAGCCTAATTCTCAGCAGCGCTCACGAGTCTGGAGGGGGAAAAAAAAATCCCACCCTTGACGGAGGGACTCATTTTCCTGTTTTTCTCCCCCCTGCTGCTCGGCTGAACTGACAAAACTTTTAAGAAAGGATTTTTACAGAAACACGCCCGTCGCTGACATTTTCGGGAATTAAATAGACAGGTGCGGAGCGGGCGCCACAAAACACGTGTCTTGCGGTTCTCCAGGGAGGATGAGGGGGCCAGGACCCAACCCCCAGCCGGCAGGACACCCAGGCTCTCAGATGAGGCCGGAGGTTCCTGAGAGCCGGCCCCTGAAATCCATCACAGTGGGGAAGGGGAAGGGGAAGGGTGGCCCGAGAGGGTGGGAGGGCGGAAATCTCTGACCACTCGGGCTGCAGGGCTCGCAGGGTGACTCGGTTCATCAAACCGCACTGTGCCTCTACTGGGTGCTCGGAACTGGGGGACCCTACGTGCGGACACCCTGCCCACTCCTGCAACGTGCCCACGTGTTTGCACGCGCCCGTGTGTGTGTGGAGGGGTAGGGGTGCTGATACAGGAGGCGGGAGACGTCAGAGAAGGGGATGGGTGCTTCTAGAAGCTGTGAGCCGAGGCTGCTGTGCAGCTGGTGGGTCCTGCCGGGCCTCACGCTTGTAAACCCTCAACGTCGATTCCACAAACAACCCTTCAGGATTTTAAGAAATTCACCCTGTGGCCCCCCAACCTAGCGAACCACCTGTTGTACCGTTTTCCACACTCTACGGCCATCCTCAGCAAGGAGAGTCTCAGCAGGGTTCTGACCCCAGCCTGGAAACGTCCTTTCTGCTCACAGGCGGGGGTCACGGAGCTGTGTTAGCCCCGGGACGGCTGGGCGATAACCGCTGGGGGAGAGGAGCTGACCGTGACCACTCTCTCCCCTCCAGCTTTTCCCTGTTGTCCATCGCATGGCCCTGAGCAACGTCAGGCAGGAAGCCCTCCTCTGCTCTCGCCACCGTGCCCTCAAGCCAAGGTTTTCAGGCTGTAATTATCTGGTCAAGGGTGTAAGGGCTTCCCCGATGGCTCAGCGGGAAGGAATCTGCCTGCAATGCAGGAGATACAGGAGACACGGCTTCGTTGGGAAGATGCCCTGGAGGAGGAAATGGCAACCCACTGCGGTCTTCTTGCCTGGAGAATCCCATGGACAGAGGGGCCTGGTGGGCTACAGTCCACAGGGCCGCACAGAGTCGGACACGACTGAGCGACTGAGCACATAACAGGGTGAACGCTGTGGGAGCTGCTCAGACCTGGGGCTTCCAAAAGCCCCAGCTCCCAGCACAAACGCATCCTCCTTGGAGGGCACAGGTGGGTGGGATCATGCTGTCCAAGGAAGGAAGACGGACAGCGTTTAATAAGCAAGGACACGAGCCATCACCTGTGCACCACGTTGAGCAGCTTCTGTTTGCTTAATTGGGGCTGATAAAAGCCGGGAAGTGCTCCGTTGGAGAGGTGACATCTGAGTCCAGGCTACGGCTGTGTCCCTCCCAGCCTGTGTGTGGCTGTGCATGGGGGGGTGGCACTGGCTTCAGGGACCCCTCTGGGGTGATGCAGCTCGCTGGGTGTGTAACACGTGGCTGGCAGGAGGGGCTGCTCCGGGGCGTCTGTCCAGGCTTGCTGACTGGACAGCCAGGAGCCACTCTTCCTCACGACTGTCAGGGGACGTTGTCACAGTGGCCACGCTGCCCGCTGCCTCTCTGGGGGTGGGGAGGAGACCCCAGACGTGACTGCCCCCTTGCGCCCGAGAGCGCCCCCCCCGATACAGACAGGACGGGGTCGTTCTGTAAGGGACAGCCGTGCAGATCAGCGCGCTGAGGGAGGGGGCCCCACTTTCAGCAGCAAGTTCGAGGTGAAGTGACGGGCACATCCCCACATTTAAATTTCGGAAATCTTGTGGTGAGCGAGGGCAGGAGTGAAAGGGTGGGCCCCCAGGGGACTGCAGGCTGCCCCTGAGCTGCCCCCCTCCACTGGGGACAGGGACTCCCCTTCCCCGTCCCCGCCACCCCCCCGATGACACAGCAGATCCCGGAATGCTCTGGGGGAAGTGAGCTGGGGAGAGAGGCATTCACACAGATGCCCCGAGCTCTCCTGCTCCTTGATGAGGCAAAGCTGGAAACCACCCACTGCTGGGGAGGGCAAAGCTACGAAAGGGCTCTGGTGCCGGTCACTGCAGCCCCGCTGCAGCCCAGCGAGTGCCCCGGGGAGGCCCCGGAGCCCGCCACCCCCTTCCCCCCACTGCCCTGTGACAGCAGCTTTGTCTGCTCAGGGATAAGGCTAACACCACGTGGCTGGGTAAACACAGATGCCAGAGACCCTTGACTGATCTCTCAAGGACCCCCTCAGCTCGGACCCCTCCGTCGTCACCCGCCCGTGTGGGACGGGAGGGGAGCCAAAGCTGCTCAGGCAACCCCCGATGCTCCGGCCCTAAGAAGGGGAGCTTTCCCGAATCCTGCTGGCGTCCCTGCCCGAGACCTCGCCACAGCCAAGGACGGTGCTTCGCAGCATGGCACTGCTGTTCAGTGTGGGTGTCCGAGTCTG
>NW_011483639.1:63649-67661 GCF_000754665.1 Bison bison bison | reverse complement strand
CCCGCATCTCCTGCGTCTCCTGCATCGGCAGGTGGGTTCATGACTCCGTAGCACCACCTGGGGAAACCCCTTGGCTTCGAGGGGGGACTGTAACGGACGCTTAAGCTGGCTGACCCTACCACTCACTGTCCCGGGGCTCAGGGGCGTTGCACATCCCGGCGGTCACCTGTCTGCTGTTCACCCACCCCGCCTCTGCGCCCCGAAACCCGGCCCCCAGGCCCCCGCCAAGTCCCCTGGGCCCAGTGACCTGAGCGCTCCGATGGTGGCGGAGGGGTTGAAGATGATCTCGGCCCCGTTGATGCTGTACATCAGCCAGTTGAGAGGGTGGTGCCGCCCGTAGCAGATGTTGACGGCGATCCGCCCGAACTGGGTCTGGAACACGGGGTGGCCCAGGTTCCCCTCCATGTAGTATGTGGACTGGAAGACAGAGGGCCGCGGGCGGGTGCTCTGAGCCGCCAAGCTTCCCTTTTCTTAGGCTTGGCAGAAAAATGAAAACATCACCCGTCCTCCCTAAGGGACACTCCTGGCATGACTCTAAACTCCAAAATTTCAGACCACTTATAAACTAAAAAAAACACACCAAACCTGAAACCAGACACATCACGAACAAGCTTACCCAAGGGAGGATCACCGTGGCTGGAGCACTTGCCCACAGATCTGCAGTGACACGTTAGAAAGTCCCCAGAGCTTCTCCCCGCAGTATGCCAAGGATAAACTGGGCTGAGGTTTCATCCCAGCACCACTAGAGGCTGAGGCGTGTGGCCGACGTCCACACCACCCATCTGGTAGGACAGCTAACCGCTTAGGCCCTGAGCACCGGCCGAAGCCCCAGCCTGCACACCTGCGCTCAGACGTGCAGCCCTCATGGCCACCTGACCCCACGGGGCCACAGACAAGGACCCCTCCCCCGAACAAGGACCAGACCTTGACGGACGAGGCGCTCGGGGCCTGCAGGGGCCCAGCAATCACTCCGTGCTTGTGACTACCACTTCTGGTTTTAACTTATGTGCTACTTTTTTTTTCCTCTTTATTTTTTAAATTATGGAAGTGTGATAAGACACTTACAGGAGATTTGGAAAATAGAGAACAAAGTTACTTACAGTTCCCCTATATATTACAATTATTTTTTTTTTAAAGTAAACTAAGATTTTTAGCTGGAGTTTCAATATCAAACTCACAAAAAACTGAACAGAATGAATATCCAGAAAAGCAGAAGGTCATAGTAGACCTGAAAACATGCTCCTTACTTTCAAGAAGAATTACAGGCGGCCAACTCAGGTTATATTTTTAAAAATATTAATATATGCAAGAACATAGCCCTCTGTGCTAAAGACATGTGGGGACCCGCCCGGGACTCCCACCGCACCCCAGCCGCCCGCGTGACGCAGGGCGACACGGGGAAGTCACACCGCACGGCGGCCGGGGTGCTCACGGGCCCAGGCGGGCGGCTCACCTCGTTGAAGTCGCCCACTCTGGGGATGTGGTTCTTCCTCGTCTTGCCCAGGACCGCTCCGGAGCTGGCAACGACCACAGCCGTGTTCCACAGGACGTCCCCGTGGTCCGAGTCTCGCTCCAGGACAGGGGACACCACCACCATGCCGTGCTTCCTCGCCAGCTGGAAAAACAGACGTAGCATCGCCCTCCTTTCAAAGCACGCGTCGGACGATTTTACGGACGGATTCGAGGGTCTTCCTAGATCATGTCTGGGTTTCGAGCTCTCTCTATGCTTGTCCTTTTAAAGACCAAATGCCAGCGCTGTTCTGATGCCCAAGCTTAGCTGCATAGGAACCGGCATCGTCCTCGGGCACTCCTTTTGGGAGTGGAAGGATGATGCAGCTGCTGTGGAGAACAGTAGGGCCACGCCTCCAAAGTCAAACCCAGGACGACCACAGGACCCCCTAATCCCACTTCTGCTGCTGCTGCTAAGTCGCTTCAGTCGTGTCTGACTCTGTGCGACCCAATGGACAGCAGCCCACCAGGCTCCCCCGTCCCTGGGATTCTCCAGGCAAGAACACTGGAGTGGGTTGCCATTTCCTTCTCCAATGCATGAAAGTGAAAAGTGAAAGTCAAGTCGCTCAGTCGTGTCCGACTCCTAGCAACCCCATGGACTGCAGCCTACCAGGCTCCTCTGTCCATGGGATTTTCCAGGCAAGAGTACTGGAGTGGGGTGCCATTGCCTTCTCCGAATCCCACTTCTGGATCTCCCCAAAGACCTGAAATGCGTCCTTTTTCTCTTTCTGCTACAAGTGAGAAGAACCGTTTCTTCCTTCACTTCATTTACTATGTGCCATGTCACAAACAGTGGGACACGACTTAGTGACCGAACAACAGCAACGTCTGTGCTAACAGGCGAAATGCGCTTCCTCTATTCTTTTTTTAGATGTTTTTTTCATATGGCACAATTCCATGCCATCAGTTTGCATTGCTTGAATATGACATGATCGTATAATCTTTTTCTCCCAGACATGCTATAATTCCATCTTTGATTTCTCCTTGAGCCACGATCTAGGAGAAAGAGTTTCAGTCTTCCAGTGGCCGCATTTTCACATTGCTCTGCGTTGTTGTGGTTTATACTTTGACGGGTGGTTGCTGGTTGTGTGTAATATCGGCCTGGGATCAGCTGGTGTGCAGGATATGAGCTCCCCAAGCAGGGGCTGAGCCCTGCCCCCGGCAGGGAGAGTGCAGAGTCTGGACCCCTGGACCGTCATGGAAGTCCCACTCTCCTGATCCTTAAGCAGTCTACACTTCAACAGTTCTAGTCAGAATCAAATGACTTGACATTTCCATGAGCCCGGGGTTATATCAGCAGTATGCGGGTTATATCAGGATTTCTGAAATACTGAACATAGCCCTGGGGACCTTTCTAGTGTGGCTAAGGCAGATTTCCTAATTCTAAAGGGTGTAGAGAGCAAAGTCTTACATTTTCCAACCCTGGGACCCCTCGACAAAGATCACAGACCCTGCAGTACAAATGAAATAAAAGCAAGCCTTAACGCCACTTCCCACAGACCTTCAGACCCAGAGGCAGTAACGAGACAAAACGAGAAAAGCAGAGAAGGAGCATTGACAAGGGTGTGGGGACGGGAACCTTCATAACATGCCAGCAAGAATATAAATGGTGTTGGGTTCCCCACGGAGTTAACGGAGCTGCCACAGGGCTGGCAACTGAGCGGGAGAGTGTGAGCGCACGCCGCATCCCCAGCAGCGCGGCTCACACCAGCCAAGGGTGGAAGCAACCCCACCAGATAAAGCGTGGCGTGCACACGCAGTCGGAGAAGGCAATGGCACCCCTCTGCAGTGCTCTTGCCTGGAAAATCCCATGGACGGAGGAGCCTGGCGGGCTGCAGTGCCTGGGGTCACAGAGTCGGACACGACTGAGCGACTTCACGCATACACGCAGCGGAGTAGTTTGTCATTTTGTTCAGTGGCTGAGTCACGTCCAACTCTTTGCGACCCCATGGACTGTAGCCTGCTAGGCTCCCCTGTCCTTCACTATCTCCCGGAGCTTGCTCAAACTCATGTCCATCGAGTTGGTGACGCCATCCAACCAGCTCATCCTCTGCTGCCCCCTTCTCTTCCTGCCTTCGATCTTTCCCAGCATCAGGGTCCTTTCTGATGAGTTGGCTTTTTGCATCCGGTCGACAGAGTATTGGAGCTTCAGCATCAGTCCTTGCGACAGATGTCCAGGGCTGATTTCCTTTAGAATGGACTGAATGGAGTATTATCCAGCCTTGAGAAGGAAGGCAGTCCTGGCCCACGGGTAGAGTGGCTGTGGTCTCTGACATGGATGAAACTGAGGGCGTCCTGCCGAGCGAAACCGTGCCAGCCGGGTGCAGAAGGACCAGCAGGCAGACGTGCCCTCCGGCGGGACATCGCACGTGGTCGAATTCACAGAAACCGAGCGGGACGTCAGCTACGGGCAGCTGCAGGCGGAGGGGAGCTGATACGCGGCTGGAGGGTTTCAGGGCTACAAGACGACAAGTTCTGGAGGCCTGTCTCGTAGCGCTGGGAA
>NW_011483639.1:62578-63500 GCF_000754665.1 Bison bison bison | reverse complement strand
GTTAAGACTGCACTTCCACTGCAGGGGCACAGGTTCAACCTCTGGTTGAGGAACTAAGATTCTACATGCCTCTTGGTGCAGCCAAAAAAAAAAAAAGGAAAAAAAAATCGTCATATGTCTCATCTACCCAAAAAAACTCAGAAACCCAGAACCCAACCAAACATAATTCTTGGACACCAAATTCCTTTTGTCTCAAATAAGAACTAGAGGATCTGCGGGCCAGGAGGAGCAGCCGCAGCCGGTCATCTGTCCTCAGCTCTCACCAGCCCGTCGCCACCCCCGACCCCAGTGACAGGACCGTGACGGCACAGCAGGATGCCAGCAGCCACTCGGGGGCGGCCGTGGGTCCTGGGGCCCTCCATGCGGACACGGGTGCCCGGAACCAGCGCGTTCCCACCCTCCTTCTGCCCTTTCTTCCTCCCGTCCTGGTTCAGGCACGCCGTCTGCAACCACTTCCCGCCCCGTCCTTGTCATCTTCTTGTCCAAGGCACAGAACCGACCGCCTAGTGGCTGGGGGATGTCCCCCTACAGCCTGGGAAGAGGGCTGCTTGGAATCACGGCTCCATACTGACAGGATCACTGTGGTCACAGCGCTGCTCCAAAAGCCCCGGAGTTTCCGCAGGAATGAAGGGAGTTTTCCGAGGTGAGAATGAGCATAAGCCACCATGTGGGACGTCATGGGGGTTTTTGGGGTGACTGCTCCATGAAGACGCACTTCAAGGAGCATAAAGTCCATCGCTTCAAAGGGCAGCATTCCGTGGGTTTCAGTACACTCAGAGTTGTGCAACCGACACCACAACCTAATTTTAGAAATTTGTCAACACCCCAAGTGGAAACCCCGTCCCCGTGAGCATCCCTGCTCATCCCTTCTCCCCGCTTAGCCCCTGGCAGCCACGGACCTGTACTCTGCCCCAGCACAGCT
>NW_011483639.1:56767-62356 GCF_000754665.1 Bison bison bison | reverse complement strand
TCCTGGACAATGCATGTAAACAGAATCTCGGAACACACATTATGAGGTTTAAATAAAGAAAAATGAGGCCCAGTTTCTACACTGATGAGACGGGCCACACCTGTCAAGCCCCGGCAGGTGGGGTAGCAGGGCTCTGGCCAGGGACATGGCCTTGACCCTGGTCTCCAGGTGCCAGGGCCGCCTCTTGCCGGCTGCAGACCCTGCTCTGGGCGGGTCACCCCCACGCCCCCTCTGTGGGCTGCAGCTCCCTCAGTTAAAAAGCCACGAAGGGGAACTTCTCTGGGGCGCCCAGCGGGGAAGAATCGGCCTGCCAAGGCGGGGAACACGGGATCGAGCCCTGGTCGGGGAAGATCCCACCCGCCGCGGAGCGACTGAACCCGTGCACCCCGACTACTGAGACCGCGCTCCAGGCAGCAGCGGGAACCGCCACCGCCGAAGCCGGCACCCCGGGAGCCCGGGGGCCCAGCTCGAGAGGAGCCCCCACTCGCCTCGACGCAGCAACGGAGGCCTAGCCAGCCATGAATAACACCGGCTCATTAATGTCGTTTTTAAAGAGGCATGCGGGGCCCCTCTGGCTCTGAAGCTGATTTCAAGTGAAAGGGCACTTAAGGGAAAAAAAAGGGCAATAAACAGTCGCATCTACTCTTACCTGGCAAAACCAGGGCCAGGCGGGCGCACGCGCCCTGGGGCAGGGCCACCCGGCCGCGGCGGCCGTGCTCTGACCTGCACGTGTCCGGCCGCCCCAGGCTGGCTTGCCGGCTGAAGGCCGGTTAACGTCCTACCTCCTGACAGAACTTGATGGTCGGCCCGTCCTCCGCTGACTCTGCAAATTCCGTCCAGGGAAGCTTCTCTCTCGTACAGAAGGCAAAGGGCATCGCTGTGGAGAGGAGAAAGGCCAGAGTCACACCCAGCCTCAGGGCCTCCGAGAGGGCCCCTCGGCCTGGTGTGGGCCTCTCTGGGCCTCCCGGGCCCACGCCCGGCTGTGGACGACGTGCAGACCCTCCCCTTTCCCGGCTTCTAGGGGTGAGGCCAGCCATCCCGCCTACGATCCTAGACACACTTGCAGCAGAAGGCTGAACAAACGCTTGCACACCCAGGCTCACAGCGGCCGCAGGATGGAAACCCGTGTCCCCCTGCGGATGAATGGTTGACAGTGGTCCACCCACTCGATGGGACACCGTGCTGTGTGCTCAGGCACGTCCGACTCTCTGTGACCCTGGGGACTATAGCCCACCAGCCTCCTCCGTCCATGGGGATTCTCCTGGCCAAGCATACTGTGACGGCCAGCCACTTCCTTCTCCAGGGGATCTTCCTGACCCAGGGGTCGAACGCACGTATCCTGCATTGGTGGGCGGATTCTTTACCGCTGAGCCACCTTATTCAGCCTTAAAAAGGCAGGAAATTCTGACTCTTGCTCCAACACAGATGAGCCCTGAAGACATTACGTGCGGTGAAATAAGGCAGACGGAGGGCAAGCGCTGCACAGGTCCACGCGCACGGGGCGCCCAGGACAGGCGGGTTCAGAGAGACAGCGCGGAAGGACAGGCGCCGGGCCTGGGGCCGCGGAGAACGACGGGCTGCTGTTCAAGGGCTGGAGCATCAGTGTGGGCGGATGAGAAAGCTCTGCACGTGGACGGTGGCGATGGTCACACGACAATGTGAATGCACTGAATGTTACAGAACTGAACCCACAAAAAAATGGTTAAAATGGTAAACTTTATGCTATGTCTATGCTACCGTAATTTCAACCACACACACACACATATAGGGATCCCCTGGTGGCTCAGCGGTAAAGAATCCGCCTGCCAATGCAGGAGATGCGGGTTCGATCCCTGGTTGGGAAGATCCCCTTGGAGAAGGAAATGGAAATCCACTCCAGTACTCTTGCCTGGAGAATCCCATGGACAGAGGAGCCTGGGGGGCTACAGTCCATGCGGTTGCGAGAGTCAGACACAATTTAGTGACTAAACCATATGTGAAACAATTCTGTACAAGGTACAGCCAGAAACTGCTGGCTGACCTGCAGGCTGCTACAAGCAAGGCCGAGGCTTCTTGGAGATGGTGTCCGAGGGTCCCCGAGGACGGTGCCGGGACCCTCCCACGTCAATAGGAATGCTCCTTCTCCCGGGGGCCGAGGCCTCTTCAGGAATGAGGAAAGCCGTTCGTGTAATGACCCCAGCAGAAGTCTGGGACACGCTGGATGGGCTGAGTGCTCCCCGGGGATAAAAGCATGATTTCTGTCCTCTCTGGATAGATGATGCCCCACCATCGAGAGGGCTAACTCAACAGGAAGGTTCATAACTCGCTGAGGTACATACACGTGCAGTAACAATTCAAAGAATGCCAGGGCACCAGATTCTCTATGGAGGTTTCCTCTGTAGGGCGGGGGGCTGGCAGGGGGTAGGCACCGGGGAGAACGCACTCCGCCCCCTCGCGCACACGCTTGCGCATCCGCCGGTCTGACGGCACTCTCCTGCGTCCCCAGCGAGCTGGAGCCCCCGGCCGCGTGGTCACTGGCTCTTCTGGATTCATCCTCCAGGTGATCTCTTCCGTACCCTTTGCCCGCTTCCTGCTGAGCTGTTAAGTCTTTTCCTTCGTGACTTGGAACACGGAATTCCTTCTTCGGACCAATTCCGTGCAGAGTTGGCCCTCTGTACCTGTGGGTTCCCCCACCGGCTGAGGGTGGAAAATGTTTGGAAAAAAAAAAAATTCCACAACATTCCGAAAAAGCAGAACTTGAGGTTGCCACACAGAGGCAACTATTTACTTGACATTTACACAGTGTTAATGCCGCTGGACGGCTCTGAAACCGACCGGCCTGCAGGGAAGGTTTGTGGGAAAGCTGTGGGAGGTGGCTGAGGAGGAATCTACCTGGTTGCAGCACGGGGCGTGTGTGGCCTCTTTGTGGGTGAAGATTGTCAACTGGCGACCACAAATTGGCACCTGCCTGGGGGGCTTGCCATCTACCTCTGCAAGGAGATGATTGTGCTGTGGTAGCTGCTGACCCCTAGCACCCCCTGCAGGAGTTCACTGTCAGAGCAGAAACGGGGCACTGTGCCCTGGGAAACTGACAGGACAGGTCTTCAGGGAGTTAGGTGTTCTCAGGGGCTGATGTTACGAGCCAGCTCCTGTGTGCCCTCGTGTCTAGAAAAGCGCGAAAATCCTTCAGTGACGACTGTTCCCCTGAACTGAAGCTTCACGGGACCAGCAGAAACTTTCTACCAGAAAACACACGCATGCACTGCCCCGTGACCAAAATCACACAGAGACTGCCCCCCCGACCCCTTCAGAGCAGCTGCTCAGAGCTGAGGTGCTGTCTCCTGGGCTGCAGCCCTCATATTGCCCCCAATAAAACTTAACTCTCACGTGGTGCTTTTTTTTTTAAAGTCCTCACAGCCTTTCCCAAACCCAGGCCGTGTGCCCAGCACGGTGCCAGGCCTGGTGAGAGGCAGCCTGTCCCGATACCCCTGTGAAGTGAGTGACTCCTCATCCCACAGAGGAGGAAGCGGGGCACCAGGCTCCCCGGTCCCTTCCAGTCCCTGTCAGCCTGGGCGACGGTGGCACCTCAGTCACCTCGGCCGCCCGGGACGTGGCCCACGGAGGCAGCGGAGGGGCAGCAGACTCTGGCAGCAGCCCCAGGGGCCTCAGCACCCGGCTCGACTCCCCAGGCTCCTGGGGTGAAGACGGATGAGCTATTTTAAGGAGGCCAACAAGGACGCTGTTGATAACAAAGAAAGATCCTTAGTGACCGCTCACTCGCAGCTTTCAGAGCATTAGGAGAGACTCAAGTGCCCCAAGAGGATAAAACCTCCCTTTCCGATTTCATTTCAGGTTGCTAAGCTCTCCACATTTCTCCATTTCCATTTTAATGGTTTCTTTTCCTGTTTTCACAACCCCTGTAATATAAACAAACGTTCAAAAGCAGCATGTGGAAGGCAGGTTGGGGGAGGCTGGCTGCAAAGTTCTAACCACATTTTCCAAATCAGAGGGAAAAGGGGGGTCCCCCATTCGTTGAACCAGCGCTCCTCAAGGCAGGTTCTGGACTTAGACTCCATCCTGCCCTCAGGAGATGCCAGCCAAGATGCGGTGCTCAATGGGAACCTGGTGGGGCGCTCAGTTCTGTGCAGGGGAGTCCCCAGGGCCCCCAAAAGGAGGGGGTGTCCACATTAAACCTTGATGGATGAGTGGGAGTTTTCCAAGAAAGAGAAGTTGGTTAAACGATCCAATAAACATTTTTAGCATCTGTCATGTACCAAGGATTATTCAAGCCACTAAAGACAAAATGGGGGTAGGAGAAAGAATGGACAGAATGTGATCCATGCAAAGCACGGGATATTATGCGGCCATGAAAAGGAAGGCCAGTCTGATGCTCACAACAACACAGATGGATCTTGAAAACACAATGCTCAGTGGGACAGCCAGACACCAAAGGTCAGATACTGAGGTTCCACTTACACGAGGCCCCTAGAGCAGTCGAATTCAGAGACAGGAAGTAGAATAGAGATTTTCAGGGATGGGAGCGTTACTGATGAGTTAGTGCAGAGTTTTGGCTGGAGATGACGAAAAAGTCTGGGTCGGGACGGTGATGACAGTTAAAACAACTTTGCGATTGTGTTTAACACCGCTGACTTATACATGTACTGATAGGAGCAACATGCATGCTTTACGATCAAAATTTTTTGAATGTTAAAAAAAATGGGGGTGGGGTGGGGATTGGGATGGGAAAAATTACCACGACCCAGGCGCTGACCACATGGAGTGTACAGTCTAACGGAAGACACAGACATATCAAAAGTGTCAGCCGAGAGTGCAAACACACACGTGCCGGGAAATGTGAAGAGCGGGATGACCTGCCAGGCACCGGAGGCAGAAGGGATGCACACCTTTGCTCTCTGCTGTGTGTGTGTGGGTGTGTGTGTGTGTGTGCTTGTGTGCGTGCGCGAGTGCATGCGCGCATGTTCAGTCGCTCAGTCCTGTCCGACTCCTGAGACCCCATGGACTGCAGCTGTGCACAGCCTCCTCTGTGCAGGGATTCTCCCGGCAGGATGTTTTGCGAGGAAGAATTAAAAGGCTCAGAGGGGAGCCTGAGGCGCATGAGGAGTGGGTTCCGGGGTTGCTTGTGCTGTTGACAAAGAACCTCTCGAGGGATGAGAAACAAAAGGAGATTTTTAAGAAATCACGTAGCAGATGCTCTCCGCGACGTGGAGATAAGACAGTGCGGTTTTGCAAGCGGCAGAGAAAGCGTGGGGAGAGGGACTTACTCCACGCCTCCTGGAAGCAGATGATGTTGACTCCACACATGGCAGCCACCTCCACGACGGCCTCCATGCGTCTGTGTAGAGCGGTGACCTGGCGAGTCAAACAACGAGCGTGAGAGCCCATCGGGTTCTACTGCTACTGCTAAGTCGCTTCAGTCGTGTCCGACTCTGTGCGACCCCATAGACGGCAGCCCACCAGGCTCCCCCGTCCCTGGGATTCTCCAGGCAAGATCACTGGAGTGGGTTGCTATTTCCTTCTCCCATGCATGAAAGGGAAAAGTGAAAGTGAAGTCGCTCAGTCGTGTCCGACTCTTAGCGACCCCATGGACTG
>NW_011483639.1:56296-56607 GCF_000754665.1 Bison bison bison | reverse complement strand
ACCCCATAGACGGCAGCCCACCAGGCTCCCCCGTCCCTGGGATTCTCCAGGCAAGATCACTGGAGTGGGTTGCTATTTCCTTCTCCCATGCATGAAAGGGAAAAGTGAAAGTGAAGTCGCTCAGTCGTGTCCGACTCTTAGCGACCCCATGGACTGCGCCCACCAGGCTCCTCCGCCCGTGGGATTTTCCAGGCAAGAGTACTGGAGTGGGTGCCACTGCCTTCTCCTCAGGTTCTACTGGTTGAGGCCAACTTTAACGCTCATCCTCCCCCAGGCCTGCTGCAGGAAGACGCACGGGGCGGGAGGTTCTG
>NW_011483639.1:54927-56097 GCF_000754665.1 Bison bison bison | reverse complement strand
GAGAGTCGGGGTGCGCGCCCCGACAGCGGCACCGCTCCCCGCCGGGCCTTCCCGTCCCAGGACCCCACGAGCTCCTTGGGAGTGGCATCCTCAAATTCTCCGTGTCCTCAGCCCGCGGTCTGGCTCCCAGGAGACATTTGGAAGTTTTTTTGTTTAGAGACAGACCAGTGGAACCCGGTGGGGCCAGGCTGAAACCCAGAGACACCGGGTCTCCCCCCTACAGGGCACCGCAGATGCTGGGCTGGGAGAAAAATTCTAGGTGCTGGAGGCGGGGTGGGGAGGCAAGGACCACATCCCTGACCCCCCACGACCTCCTGACAACCCGGACTGGCCAAGGAGACAGATTTGCAACCCGATGGAGGCTGGGCGGATGACTCCCGCACCAAGGAGCGAGGCAGAGGCACACGGGCTGGACAGACGTGTGCTGGCCAGAGCCCAGGAGGCAGGGCTCCAACGGAGAGCGCAGGAGCCCGGGGGCAGCCTCCTCCCTGGCAACTTGAGCTCCACCCCAGGAGAGGGAGGCAGAGAAAGGCGCGGGGGCCAAAGAAAAAAGAAACATGGCTGGAGGGTGGGGGGGGCACACCAGGGCCGAGCAGCTGGTCGACCACCTGGGGACCATGGTCAAGTCTCTACAGGTGGGAGAGGCCTAACCTGTTTCACCACGGGAGTGTCCGCGGGGAGCGGGGTCCTGTTCTGAACGAGCCCCACACGCACAGTCCGGGGCCTCCTCTGCTGCTCCGCGGCGGCCTCGAACGCATAGCCCTGCAGCTCGAAGTCCCCTCTGGAGGCGGCCTCGAGAGCAGCGCCGGGCAGGTCGAGCTTCCTAGACGCAGGAAGGCAGAGGGCAGGTGAGCTGAGCCGGTCCGCGGCACGTGATGACACTCACAGTCGCTCCTCCGGCTGAGAAGGGGCGCGTGCGGCGTCCTGGCAGGAAGGCGCAGGAGCTGGCCAGGGCCGCGGCCACGTGTGGGGAGCTGGCGCGGAGCAGCAGGACGGGGGGTCCACCCACCCCCAAGGGCCCCGGCGGGCAGAGCGGTGAGGCCCCACAGAGGAGGGCCGGGAACCTAGTCAAGAGGTTGATGTTCGAGCTGCTGAAATCGGGGGCGGGGATTAAAGTCTCAGCATAGGCGGGAGGGGACAGAGTCCCCCCAAAGTCTGTCGACTGGAGTC
>NW_011483639.1:52594-54827 GCF_000754665.1 Bison bison bison | reverse complement strand
ACAGCAGGTTGTAAGGAGACAGGCGAGCAGGAGGCCAGGACTGATGGCAGGACGGAGGGTCACGAGCATCTGGGGACCCCTGCCCTGCTGGGACCACCAGCAGAGAGGGCGCCTCCCAGCCCGGTGCCGGACGGGCGAGGTGGGGCCCAGGTGTCCAGACCAAAGGCTGAAGGGCTCATCCCGGTGTGTGGTTCATTAACAGAGGCAAGTGGATTATTGACAAAACCTCCCACCAAAGTGACCACGGGCCGAACGGCAAACACTGATGCCCGTTCCATGCCCCCGCCCGGGGTGGAACCTGCAGGAGAGGGCCCAGGAAGAGCTGACCATCTAGGGGGCGAGAGGGTTACGAAATACCCCGAGAATGCCTCAGAAAATCGCCTGACAGCCGTTATCTAATAATACTCCTCTCCCACTTTGAATCTCTTTCTTAACGACTTTTCTTTCAAAATCACAGCCCTGTCAGCCCAAGCCCCCGGTCACCGCCCCCCTGCCAGGCGCTTTCCATGACGGCTCCCTGACAGTTCGGAGCTGGGTTCCGCCCCTGACAGTCAGCCTGCTTTTCAAACTCGTCAGGGCTCCGTGTGCTGCGGCGGGTTAGAAATAGCTGCAGAGCACACACCTTGCCTCCTGTTGCTGTGGGGGCCTCAGAGACGGTGCCCCGCCCCCCAGGACAAGTCACCGCTGCAGCCGGGGGGCCGGGCAGGCGGTCCGTCCTCAGCCAGGAGGAAGACGTCGGCTGGGAAAGCTCGCCCGAGGTCCACAAGCCCCCCAGCTGTAAGCTGGTCCTGCAGCCTCTGGCCGGCCTGCCCCACCCCAGCTCCCTGGGGACACCTGGCCCTGAGGCCTGGCACCTGGAGGCTTTCCCTGCCCTCCTGTTATCCTGGCCTGCCATCACCTGGCCCTGCCCCACGTCCTCCTGGAGAACCCACCTGGCCCTCAAGCTGTAGCCTCCAACCGTGTCCCGTGTCCACCAAGGGGCTCGGCTCACGGAGGTGGTGGGGCACCAGACAGCCGCGGCAGATGGAGCCCAGCCAATGGACCAGGACCTCACACGCGGGCTCTCTGCGGCCCTCAGCCCTCCCTCGGTGCCTGCAGCAGGCTCTCTGCCCCTCACCCTGGTGGCTGAGGCCCCACCCTGAGGGCCTCACTTGCGACTCCAAGAAGGAAAGCCCGTCACTTCCTGTCCTGGCCCCACAGACCCCTTTCCACTGGGGTCAAGGCAGGCCTTGCCCAAGGGAGCCCAGCCCCTGCCTCCTTGGCAACCTCTGGCTTCTGGAACTTCTCCTTCCCCTCTAATGGATCTGCATTTTAAATAATTAAACCAGAGCTTTGTTACAAAAGAAACACAGGCTCGTGGGGAGAGAAAGAAATGAAAAATCAAACAGTGGAGAATGTCCAGTGAGCTCCCCTCCGTCCCGGATCTGGAGACAGCCCCCTCCACAACGTCTCCCGCTTCTTTCCCACATTTTTCCGTGTGTGCCACACGCACAGAGGTGCCCTTCTGTGCACTCCACTCTTCGGTCTGCACTCTTTCGCTTGGCACGACACACGTTGGGCGCCACTCCCTCTCTCCTGCAGACCGGCCACAGTTCCCCGTGACAGCTGTTTGAGGCTCTCCTCTCCTGTTTAGGAAGCACCAGCCTTCTGACTGCTCAAGCCACCTGGACTCCCTGAGGTCCCCATCCTTCCAGACCTCCTTGAGCCGCCCGACAGCCTGTGCCCAGTCTGAGCTGCCTCCTCGATACTGGCCCTCGGGTCCTGCAACCCCTCATCCTTGCCTCTGGAGTCGCCCACAAAATCTCCACTTCCTCTGCCCCCTAGACTTCTCCTCCACACCCACCCCTTCACCTGCAATGGCCGTCCCTAGGACAACCCCAAGCCAGCGCCCCCACCACCTCTCTGGAGTCTCTAACGGGCCGTGGCTGACCTGTGCGCCCCTTCCCCCAGAAAAGATAGCCCAACGTCCTAACACCCAGAACCCATGACTGAGGACTTTTGGGGAAAAACAGGGTCTTTGCAGACGCCATTAAGGATCTCAAGATAAGATCACTTGGTATTACCTGGGGGAGCCCTAAAAGCCAGTGCTGGGTTTTAAAAGGAAGGCACAGAGGTGAGACATGGGGAGAAAAGAAGACTGTGTGAAATCAGAGGCAGAGGCCGGCGTGATGCCACCACGGGCCAAGGAACGCCAGAAGCCGCCAGAAACCAGAAAAGCCTCGGGAGGGCGCTG
>NW_011483639.1:45996-52434 GCF_000754665.1 Bison bison bison | reverse complement strand
GCTGCACCTCATCAGGTGAACCCACACGGGCCACCCAAGGGCCCAAGCCCCCTCTGCCAGGCTGGCTGTATGCACCGCCTCTTGAGACTTCCGGAACCCTTCCTCCTCTCTGCCCCCAGGCACTCTACCCGCTTTAGGCCTCTCCACCATCCACCTGCTCTTTGCAAATGCTCTGAAGGCTCCCAGCCCCATCAGGACAATCCCGCCTCCTCTGCAGAGGAGGAGCCCCCAGGATCCACCCCGACTACTCCTGCCTCCTCTCCTAGGCGAGCCCCCACAGAATTCTACACCCACAGCCCCCAAACGGGCCTGTCCCCTGCTGTCTGCACCTTGGCCTGGAGCAGCTGAGCCCCTTCCTGTCTCCAGACCAACTCCGCAGTCTCTTTCAGGACGCAGCTGAAGCCTGGCGCCCCAGAAGCCTTCCCCACTTGCCCCAACCCCGTCCATATAAAACCCCCCAGCTCTCCCTGCACACTTTCTTGCAGGGCGGGACAACCATCAAAAGACGGAAAGCCCCTCGAGGGCAGGAACCGTGGCTAACTCATCCTAGGACCTCTAGTGCTTGAGACAAAAATAGACGCTCAATTAATGTTTGTTGAATGAATGAATGCTTCTTGGTTCTGGCTGTCTTAAACTGTGCCTTGACGTTCTTCGGGGATTTCATCTGCCTGGCACGAGCAAAGGCCCATTTAGCTCACTCACTCAGTAAACACTTGCTAAGCGTCACCTTTGTCTCGGGGGCAGTGAGCACTCAGAGAGAAGCCCGTCTTGTGTGGAGTGAAGGAGGAGTCTAGGGGAGGACTCCATCAGGCCCCCACAGAGGCAGCCATACCCAAGTCAGGCCATGAGAAATGAACAAAAGACTTGGTTGAATATATTTTTTTATGTGGATAATTTCTTTAAAGTCTTGATTGAATGTGTTACAATATTGCTTCTGTTTTGTGTTTTGGGTTTTTGGCCCCTAGGCAAGTGGGGTCTTGGGGTCTCCCCAGTGGCTCAGACAGTAAATAATCTGCCCGTAATGCAGGAGACCTGGCTCGGATCCCTGGGTCGGGAAGATTCCCTGGAGAAGTGAATGGCTGCCCACTCCAGGATTTTTGCCTGGGGAATTCCATGGACAGAGTTTACAGTCCACGGGGTCGCAAAGAGTCAGACACAACTCAGTGACTAACTCTTTCACTTTTCGTGCAGGATCTTAGGTCCCCAACCAAAAACCGAACCCATACCCTCTGCACTGGAGGTGGGTTCTTAACCATGGGGCCTCCAGGAAAGTTCCATGAACAGATGAACTTTTAAATGAGTAAGTTTCTATCTTCACTTTGCAATCTGTTCATAGCCAAATCCCACCCAATCATAAGTACAAATGGTTAAAACCCCAGAGTGAAGCTTGGAAGGGCTTAGCACAGAGTGGAACAGAATCAAGAAGAGGGAAAAGTAGAAAGAGTGGAAAAGGGGGACCACTGACTCAGTTACTGTGAGCCGAGCCCCAGGAAGAGGCCTGGCGGTCACTGATAAATGCAGTGTGGCTTCCACCCAATCCTTCCCTACTCTGGAGTGATCCAGATGTGCACACAGAGTCCTTCCCACAAGGCAGGCCTTTACCCTGAGCTCTCGAACGGGTCCTGGCCTGTCACCTACGTGGGAAACTTACTTCTCTTTTCCCAGCACCCTCTCTGACACCCACAGGCTCTGTCTTTTCCCAGGGGAACGTGCCTACCTCACCTTTAAACACTCCCTGCTTCAGGGCACCTTCCTTAGGAGCCCCAGTTCTCAGAGGTTTCCCCCATCGTGGGCCTTCACAGGTGCCACGGAAGGCAGTAATCCAGCATCAGCCCACTGGAGGGGCCAGAGGGGTCGGCAGTCCCGGGCACCCCTCTCTGGGTATGAAGAGCCCTTTTGGACACAGTTCTGTACCACGCTAACCCCAAAAACAGCTGCTCTGCCTTCACCATCCACTAGCTGTGGAAACACCTGGGGCTCTGAGGTCCGGTCCCCACCCCTGCCAGAACGCCACACGAGCTGCTGGCTGGGACCCTCTGATCCAAGTAACCCCCTCCAGTTTCAGGGGAGCTGCCCAGGAGCCTCAAGGCCACTGCCACAAGGTCAGGGAGTGTGTGGTGTGGCTGGATGGGGGGAGCCCACAAACGGGCAGGAAAGTGGAAGGATGTCTGGTCAGGAGTTGCATAGGGTCAGAGTTCATTTCTAAGGGCCGTGGGAACCCCTTATAGAGTTTTAAGCAGGATCTGAGTTACATCTTCCGGTTGCTTTGAGAAAAGTGGACCGAAGAGAAACCGGAGCAGAAGGGCAAGTGTCTTCCAGCCCTGCACTCCCGGCGTGCAGGAGTACACTGCCCTTGGAAAGTCCCAGAGATGCCCACAGCAGGCTGGGCGTTAGCTCCGAGCGTGGGAGCCAACTCCCGGGACCTGCCCGTGGGAAAGGTCCCTTCGCCAACCAGATTCAGGGGCCTCTCCGTCCCAGGACCCGCCAGAGGCCGGTCACTGCGGGAAGGAGGAGCTGGGGGCAGGACCTCCAGTGGGCCTGGGGTGGGATGGGGGCTATGGCTGGAGGTACCGACCTAGACAGCCAGCCAGAGGACAGGCCTGGCGCCGGGGGAGAAGCGGGCCACTGGAAGCTGGAAAGAAAGCTGGGTGGTCACAGGGAAAGCAAAAGAGAGTAAAACTGTCCCTTCCCTCCAGGCTTGTAAGGGTCACGCTGGGTTGCACACCTGAGGTCCCATCTATAGAACTCAGGGTCTCAGCTCCAATCCAGGATTCACCACCGCCCCTGCAGAGCCCTTCAGACCCTGAAGCCCCCTGTCTGGTCCCCCAGACCAACACCCGCTGGCCCCAAGGGCCTCCCAACCCCCACCCCAAGCTCCCTGCCTGGCCAGTTGGGCTCCACGCACCTGGTCTCTTTGCCATAGAGAAGGCGTTTGACCTCCTGCAGTTCTGCGAGTGGCAGATGTTTTTCCAAGCACTGCTCCAGCGACTCAAACCCGGACCCGGCCATGGCTGAAGTCCGCACGTTTGTCCAGATCTAGACTGCCTGCTGCCCTTCGCCCCCGGGGGGAGGAGGAGGAGGTGGCAGTGGCCAGGCCAGCACATGCGCTCTGCCTTCTACCCCCGCGCCCTCGCCCGGGAGGACTCCTGCGGGACCCCGCTCCCTCTGCTCACGCCCCTGCGGGGCGCCGCCAATCAGTGCCCGGGGCGGTGTGCGCGGTGACCGGGAAGGTGAATGGACCCTCCCGCCGCGCCTCGGACTCCGGCCCAGCGCCCTGGACACGGACTGAGGGCACCGGAGGAGGGGAGCCTGGGCTGGAGGCCGCGCCGCCGCCCTCCGAGGCCTGGTTTCTAGAGTTAAGGGAGGAAGGCCGCGCTCCCCTACACAGGGACCCTTGCGCCATCGGGTGGCCAATAACCATGGAGCGGATGCGGTCGGCGAGGGGGGACGGGTGGGTGTCCCCACGGGCTCCCTGGGTGAGATGGGGAGGGGATCTGGACTGCCTCCCAGAGGCCAGGGTGAGTTCCCCAGGACGTGAGGAGCCCCGGAGTCCGGCCCACCCGAGAGCCGGGCAGTGCGGCCGGATGGGGCAGGCGCCTGCAGGGACGGGCTGGTCAGCCACTCGCAGGCCCGGCCACCCCGGACGCGGAAAGAATCGTCGCGGAGTTGTTCGCCCGTCAAAGGAGATGGGGAGAACGGGGTGGGGGGCCCAGAGCGGGTGCCGTGGGGCGGGGCTGGACAGACGCTGCAGAAGCGCCTCGCGCAGGTCTGGGGCGTTGATTTGATGCCTGCTCACGGGCAGTTTCCAGCATCTGATGGAGACGCCTTTCACGAATGCAGCCTTTGAGGGCTGGCAGTGCCTAAGGCTCCTAGACAAGGGCCTCGCGCATATCAGTAAGACCTGGCACCTTTCCCCATGGTTTCAGGTAGGCACCAATTCTGCAAATACAGCAGATTAAAAACCAAACAAGCCACGACTCATTTATTTGGCTGCCCCGGGTCTTGGGTGGCAGCTCGGGCTGTCTCTAGTTGCAGCGCCTGAGCTCTTGGCTGCGGCTTCTGGCCAGCAGGACCCAGTTCCCTGTGCTGGTTGCGGTTTGCTCGACAGATGATGCCGGACTCTGTGGTACTCCATGGACTGTAGCCGGCCAGGCTCCTCTGTCCATGGGATTCTCCAGGCAAGGATACTGGAGTGGGTTACCATTTCCTCCTCCAGAGGATCTTCCCGACCCAGGGATTGATTCCCTACCGAGCGTTTTCTGTCTCCTGCCCTGGCAGGTGGGTTCTTTACCAGCACTGTCTGGGAAGCCCTGGATCAAACTGGAGCACCCTGTGTTGGAAGCACAGTCTTAGCCAGTGGACCACCAGGGAGGTCCCAACGCAGCAGATTTGAATAATTTGGTTCGAAAAACACACAATGCCTTGGAGCTCACAGGAAAGGGTGATTTCTGGCATAGAAAGGGAGATAATTCAAGACCTCAAAGTAGAGGCCTTATTGCCAACTCAGAATGCCTCAGAGGGAATTTGAGCCTCCCTTCTTCCGCCTGCTCTTATCTTCTATTGTGGTATTTCCTAGTTTAGTTAATGGCCTCACTGCCCACTCATTTGCCAAGCCTTTGAGAGTCATCCCCGGCTCCTCCATGTTCTTGCTCCCATACAATCAAGTTCTGCTAAATTTATCTCCTGCCTTTTGTTAAACTCTTTCCCTCTCCCACCTCGTGCCTGCAATCATGTCATGTTTTGCTTGAATCACTGCCAGTCTTCTAACTTAACTCCTCACCCCTGATGTCTATCCTGGGCTGTCCTTCTAAAACGAACATCGTAACATCCTTCATATGCTCTCTTTTATTATCTTCCTGCTTAGAACGACCTGCCATCTTCTGTTTTGTGACCTCTTACGCATTCTCCAAGACAAAGCTTACATATCCCTTCCTGTTAAGTCTCCTCCAGTTGCTCCTGGAGAAGTTAGACTCCACTAACCCTTTATGGATACCTCTATTAGAGCATTTATCAAACACTATTATGTAATTATTTCTGAGCTCTAGGCAGGAACTGGATCTGATCTACTTTTGTATCTTCAGGGCTTTGGCACTGAATAAATGACTGCTGAGGAATTAATGCTGAAGGGATCAAGGACAGATTCATTAAAGTGACGACATTTGAGCTGGACCTTGAAGCAGAAGGAGAAACTCTTATTACAGTTAAATTGCTTAATCCATCTCGCCCTGTTGTTCGGTGACAGGTCACTCACCCTAGGCCATTATAAACCAGAGCTTCACAAATATGAAACATGTATTTGAGAAGGATTAAGAAAATTATGTTAAATTTTTTTTTATTTACCCAATTAATTTTCATTCTAAATGATAAGACGCTTGACTAGATTCTCCTGTGGTAGTGAGTAAAGCAGATAATGGGCTCTGCCCTGGTTCTCTTTGCAAATCCAGCCAAATCCCGAAGGTTCTAACTGCATGCAAACTCTACAGGGAGGGGCTCTTGTTATGAAGACCAGCGCTCTCTGTGGCGACAGGGTTTGGTTTACGGATGTGTGATAATTCAGTAGTTGTATACAGCATGAACAGGAAGGATGCCATAGGGGCCATTTGCTGACGTATAGTTCTTCGAAGATTCGAAGCATGCGATACTAACATTTTAAAAATCTGGGTTTTGTTATATTTTTTGTTTGAAGTGTCACTTTATAGAGGAAAAAGGAGCCTTATACCAGGAGTCAGGAAGTTTGTAGTTTAGTCTGGCTTCTACCATGACCTCAGTCTTCCTCTTGTAAGAAAGATGGGGAAGGGAAGAAATCTGGGAATACAGTGTGTAGAAACTAAGCCTTTTCTAATTCTAATAAAATATGAGTCTAACAATCTAGTCACATATAAATTTATCTATTTACATGCATGTTTATGACAGAGTTTCATTCTAGAGGCTGGTTTTATAGAAAGAGCTGATTTGTTAAAGATGTATCTCCTTGTTTTAGGTGTTACTTTTAAATTCATAGAGTACATTAATTTTAATTCTTAGGGGAGGCCCTTAAGGTGCTGTGGACTCTGCTCATCAGCATTTGAAAGATTTGAATGATTTTATGATCATCGCTGGTGAGCAGTCCTTGCACAAGCCGTGACATGGAGACCCCATCTACCTCTTTTCTCCTGTGAGCCACAGGGGCTGCTTGTGACCTCGTTTAGCACTTTACAGCACACAAAAGCTTTTACCTCTTTTTCTCCCATTTGATTCTCTCAGTATTACTGTGAACTGTGGGGCAGCAGAAGATATTAAGAAGAGGTGGCAAGAATACACAGAAGAACTATACAAAAAAGATCTTCACGACCAAGATAATCACGATGGTGTGATCACTCACCTAGAGCCAGACATCCTGGAATGTGAAGTCAAGTGGGCCTTAGGAAGCATCACTACAAACAAAGCTAGTGGAGGTGG
>NW_011483639.1:35958-45129 GCF_000754665.1 Bison bison bison | reverse complement strand
AGCCATGAAATTAAAAGATGCTTACTTCTTGGAAGAAAAGTTATGACCAACCTAGATAGCATATTCAAAAGCAGAAACATTACTTTGCCAACAAAGGTTCATCCAGTCAAGGCTATGGTTTTTCCAGTGGTCATGTATGGATGTGAGAGTTGGACTCTGAAGAAGGCTGAGCGCCAAAGAATTGATGCTTTTGAACTGTGGTGTTGGAGAAGACTCTGATGCTGGGAGGGATTGGGGGCAGGAGGAGAAGGGGACGACCGAGGATGAGATGGCTGGATGGCATCACCGACTTGATGAGCGTGAGTCTGAGTGAACTCCGGGAGTTGGTGATGGACAGGGAGGCCTGGCGTGCTGCGATTCACGGGGTCACAAAGAGTCAGACACGACTGAGCGAGTGAACTGAACTGAACTGTGGGGCAGGAGCTCTTGGTATTTGTCAGATTTCCAAATTAAACATGATACTTACTGGAAGTAAAAATACAGGCGCCAATGTTTCACTTGTAGTCAGTCAAGAGGGAAAGGCCTTAAGGGACACGATTTCGAAAGGCCCAGTGTCTGGGTTAGCTTGTCCCTGTATGGTGCTCCTCAGCTCAGAAATTACAGTTCTTCTTCTTTGCTAGGGTGTATTTTATTGTTAATATTACTATCCTTGTGTAGACTTAAGTGACTCACACGAAAGAGTTTTGGCATAGTGCACCCAAGTTGCCTGAAAATGGATTTTGTAGCAGAGCAGGGCCAGCCCAGGCAATACAGTGACATATGGAGTTTTCATGGTTTTTCCTGTCATGTATGGATGTGAGAGTTGGACCATAAAGAAAGCTGAGTGCCGAAGAATTGATGCTTTTGAACTGTGGTGTTGGAGAAGACTCTTGAGGGTCCCTTGGACTGCAAGGAGATCCAACCAGTCCATCCTAAAGGAGATCAGTCCTGAATGATTTGAGCAACCTCTGGGAGTTGGTGATGGACAGGGAGGCCTGGTGTGCCGCAGTCCATGGGGTCGCGAAGAGTCAGACACGACTGAGCAACTGAGCTGAACTGATGGAGTTTCATTGTCTCTTTTTGAGGAGCTTAAACTTTTGTTCCTTGTTTTTACTTCGAATCCATTGCTTCTACCTTCATGACTAGCCCTGCCCATCCCTGCAAGGCCTTCTTTACCCTCAGTAAACTTTCATAGTCCATGTTAATGTTAGCTGACCAACACTAAAATGCAGTGATCACCTCCATTTAGTGGGAGATCCGACGGAAGGGAGCTCTGATGACAGAAGTGTCAGGTATGAGAAAAAACCCTAAGATGAATATTTAAATCAGGAGACCTCACCCCTCAGGAAACGTCATTCAGTAGCCTCATTTTTTTCTGGAATATGACCTATCTGATACATCTTATACATTCCTATTGCTACGTATACATCCATGCACAGGCTCTCATCGTCTGAATTACTTGAACCAACGCACGGTCAGTCTTCCTGCCTCCCAACTTCAAATTCCTCCTTCGCCTTCGTTCCCAGAGTGATCTGTTCTCGAGCGGCACGTCATTAGTTTAGGCCAAAGCCCAGGATGCTCGGCGTCAGGCCTTCTGCCTCGGCCTCATTCTGGGCTGTAACCCTTCCCTGCCCGCACGTTGGGCTGCAGCCCCGACCACTGCTTCTAGCTGCTCAGATGCTGCACCGTTCCATGCCTCTGTCTTTGCTCAGCTTTTTCTTCAGCTGGAAAATTCCCACCCAGACCTTACGATTCAATTTGGGTGTCTCCTCTTCAACAAATCCTTTCCTGGCTCCTCAGGGTTGCTGAAGTTCCCACTTGTGTTTCCATATTATTGAAGCTATTAAGTTTCTTGAGGATAGCAGTATGACATGCCTTTGGAAATAAAGTGCTTTGTGTATAATTGGTGCTCAACAAATGATTGTTGAAGTGAATTAAACACTATATAAATATTTATAAGTGTTTATATAGTCACAGGGTCCTTTTGTAGCTAAATATTTAGCCTGCTTTTTAAAAAGACCACCCGTAGCTGTGGCAGCCTCATAATTGTCTCCTTTTCCGCTGTCTTTACACCTCTTTACATCTCTGACCCAAGTCCTGGATGGATGCACACATCCTTCCAAGTCCTGGGGCAGCTTCTGTAACAGTATTGTTGAGGGGAAGAAGTCTGCCTTCATGGGCTACCTCACGTAACTCTGTTTACTGGGAGGTTGCAAGTTCAACCTGTCATCGTCAGTCCCTCTTTGATTATCTCCTCACCCACAGTCCCTTGGATTAGGAGTTTGGCAGGATCTCTAGCCATCATTTGCCTGAGTTGTAGATAACACACAGCAGGCCCCATCTTCAGAAGTGTCCTAGCTGTAGGTAAGACACAGATCCCTGCGGCTTCCAGGTGGTGCTAGAGGTAAAGAACCCGCCTGCCAGCGCGGGAGACGTAAGAGATGCGGCTGCTATCCCTGGGTCGGGAAGATCCCCCGGAGGAGGGCATGGAAACCCACTCCAGTATTCTTGGCTGGAGAATCCCATGGACACAGGAGCCTGTCTGGCTCCGGTCCATAGGATTGCGAAGAGTCAAACAGGATTGAGACGACTTAGCATGCAAGGTAACAGACAGCTGCCTACGTGCGTCTTGAGAAACAATGTGGTATAAAGAAAGCGCATTGAATTGGGTGTATAAATAGGCTCTAATCCTGGTTTTGCTATTAAGCGACTGCAGCTTTAGATAAATTACTTGATATCTCTTCCTGATCTCCAAAGTTAAAGGGACTAATTCTCATACATTTTATGATGGCTAGAGTTTGGGCTCTCTTAAGTGTTGTGACAGCTTTTCACTGAGCCCCCCCACCTTTTTTTTTAATCTAGATGGCAGGGGCAAGCGGAGCACGTGTGGCTGGCAGCTAGAGGAGCGCTCCTTGGCTAGTAGTGCTCTGAGGCCAGGAGCAGGACACTCTTGTGTTAGAGCGCCATGGCCTAGGGGGAACTGCACCAGACTAGAAATCCCAGGGCTTGGGGTTCCGTCCTGGTTCTCCCCCAGGACAGGTCATGACCTTTCTAGCTCTGTTTCTGCATCTGTAAATGAGTATGACAATACCCACTCTACTTTCTTTGGATTGAAATAATCAAATAAGCGAAGTGGAAATATCTTTGAAAATCTACACAGGAGTATTTTTTCAAGATATTTGTAATCAAGGAAAAAGTGTTCAGGTATAATATTCCCATGGAAAATCATAAATATACCATCCTTAATGTACTGGATGCTTATCTTTGGGGTATTTTTCCGTGGTGATAGTATCTTTGTATTGAATCATTTATACTCTTTCTGCCAGTTCTTCTGGTAATCAAATCATACATGTAAAAGACGAGTAACTTTGAAGAAGGCGGCATTCCGAGGGAAGCTGAAATAAATCAAAGTTGACTTGCCTAAGCTGAAACCTAGTCCATGACCCATCATTAGTGTGTCTAATCATTTGGGCCAGCAACCTAAGCACAGGTTGATGCATTACTAGAAATGCAAAATCCTAGGTTGAATTTTTGGGACCCAAGTTTCATGAAGTTTCAGCGTGGTAAAATGAACCTTCTTAAATGAACCTTCCTTCCAACTTCCTGCTCTCCCTAAAACAGTGACATGAATATGCAGTGAGCTTAGCAGCCGTATGTGTGGCATTTAGGGGTGTTTAGCTGTTCATAAACTCAGTGTGAGTCGACTGAGTGTTGTAGCTGCAGAAAAGCTGATTTAGTCTTCAGGCTGCATTATGAGAGGGTTAGTGTCCAGAATACACCTGTAATCTGTCTGGCTCTGGGCTATATGTGTGGCATATAGATCATTTTGAGTACAGCCAGAAAAGAGAGAGATGACGCTGGTGAGACCATCTCATAGCAGCAAATGGTTGAAGGCACTGGGAACATTTATCCAGCAAGACAAACACAGGAATGATATTGTCACTTGGTTCAGATCTCTGAAGGGGGCCGTGTGTAAGAGGTTTATATTTGTTCCATATGGCCCTAAGTATGGAGTCAACGGGTAGAAACACAGGGAGGTGCATTTCAGCCCCAGTTCTTCCGGCAGGGGATTCAAAGATGAAATTGACTGCCTCTGTAGGCAGTGAGTTCTCAGTCATTCTGAGTGTTCAAGCATGGTCCCCATGGCCACTTGGTGGGAGTGTTGTAGAAGAAAGTCAGCCATCAGATGGGCAGTTGGACCAGATAGTCCGTGATTTGAACATATTGCTTTAACGTGAACCAAAAAACAAACAAACAAAAAAACCCTTAGGGATATCAAATCCAAAGAGCCACAAACAGACCGTAGACCAGTAAGACAGTTTGGTTTCTGAAGAAGTGAAATTCAAGGTGAATTTGTTACTGAAGAACCAGGTGATGGGAAGAGTTTAGCAATGCTCGCAGCAGCAGTGGAAGTCGTGTTTGTCAGAGTGTATTTGTTTGGCTTGGTTGGTTTTAATCGAAAAGGAGCACTTTAACTGCTAGCAGTGTGGACCTAGATTCTGGGACCTAACAGTGCCTGAATAGGATTTTGGTCCCGGAATCAGGATGAAACATCTAACCTGTGGTTGTGAAGAGTGATGTCACCTTGAAAGTGGTTGTGTCTGCCGATCAGTTAGGGTAGAAACACCGCGTAGGGATTGAGAGACCCTGCATGCAGCTGCACGCAGCCCGAGGGCAAAGCGAGTGAACATGGGTGGGAAGGTATTTGTTAATCCAGACCAATCAGGCTTGTGTTCCATCCACAGACAACCAGTATCTAAAGGTCCTCAGCGCTGAAGCCAGGTAGACTGTGCTGGAGAGGCGGTGCCGTGTGCTTCTTATCCACTGCAAAGGGCTTGTGGGATCGCAGTAGGCGCCAGATTCTCGGCTTCCCCAACGGCTTTCCCGGTGGCAAATTCTGTCCTTAGTCCTGGGATCTGAGTCCCACTTTAGATTTCAACCTTGCTGCTAGCCCTGCCTGAATAATTAATGTCCGAAGTCAAATAACTAGTCTGCTATGGTTGGGGCATTAAACACGTTTGCACTCCAGTTCAGTAACTGAATTTAGGTTTTGTTTCTTGGATCCAATCTCTTTCTGGCATGCCTCCTTTTAAACCTAGCACTGCCAAGGGCTTGAGTCTCATCTGCTCGCTGGGTCCTGCTAGCTGTTGACAGACTCCAGCACAGACCACTCCCTGCCACCGCCAGATCCCGGCGCCCCAGAGGCGCACCTTTGGGTCTGTGTGTGCACGGCAGGTCTAGGCTTCCATTCTCTAAGACATGAAGAACCCCCTTCGTCATCAGGAGGCTTCTTACAGCCCTAAGTTTCTCCCTGGTCAAGGGAGTTGATTTGACCATGCCCTCTGCCTCTGGGAGCCAAACTGGTGCCGGCTTGCGCCCGGAGAGTGCCGCAGGAGGCCATTTCCACATCAGCCTCTTCCGTCACGAGCCAGCAAGAGCTTCCTGAACGTGAGACCATGCGTCCTTCTGAACCTCCAGGCAGTGCTTCTGGGCTCCCCAGCCCCATCTCTGTTGACTTAACTGGGTGATTTTCCTGTCTAGACTCCAAAGAGTTAAGTTTTAGCTGTCCACGGCAATCTGCACAGCTTGTCTCTCAAGGATCATACAGACATTTACCATTTATTCTCTTCATTGGTTAGATTTGTAAATGTGTATTGAGTGAGCCAGACAACTGGGCCAGGCACTGGGGTCAAACGTGGGTAAGTCCTGTGGTGCTCTTTCTCCTAATCTAATAATGGTACCTGTTTATCGAGTGCCTGCTGTGTGCCAGGCCTCCAAGTGACACTCTTCACAGAGGGTGTCACCGTGTCACAGGAGTGTTGTGAGAGGGGAGGAGGAAAAGCTGGGTGGTTTGTATTACAGACATGAGGCTCCAGAGACAGCACATGCTTAGTGCTTAATAAACGGTAGCCATGTTTACCATGTTGGGCGGTAACGTCACCAAAAGGGCCACACAATCCAGAGGTGGGGGAACAAGCGTCTGAACCAGAAGGCTATGTGGAGGACACAGGACGGTCGATCCAAGAAGGGGGAAAAGCAGGACTGCAAGCAGAAAAGGGGTGGCGTGACAGAGTAGCCGGTGTGCCTGGGGCACCAGCGAAGATAAACAGCCGCACTGGACCAGTGTTCGGGAAGATGGAGTTCTAGAGACATGTGCTGAAGAAAGATTCTAGCCAGGAAACCTTGTACTGTACTCACAGGAGAAGATGCATGGAGTTGTAAAAACCGGAAGGGTAAGACAAGCCTGAAAATTATCCAACTAAAGGAAGGAAGATTGCAGACTGCTTAGTCACCTGAAGAGAGAGAGAGACCTTGCAAAATGAGAAGAGATGATTGCATCACTTAAATGAACATTGATCAATGTGTTTGGCAGGACAAGTGGAAATGTTTTTCTCTTAAATAATTCAAGCCTGCCAGGCTTCCAACCCAGTTTAAGATAGTATAATCATCTGCTGTATCTCCTATATATAAATGTGTATGGTGTTCCAGTGTTGAAATAGAGTTTAAAGGAGGATAAATAAAACTTTCTGTATTCAGCAGAGAGCTCATGAATCAAGCCCTGCTGGCAGATACATGAGAACCTTCAGCTGAACACAATCCGGTTTTATCCTAAGGAGAGGGGAATACTATTTGCTTGTTGACCTGGATTGTAACATACTTAAAACCATATTATCAGGAGACAGGCCTGATGGCTTAAAGATATTTCTGTTCCTAATGTTCTATATTTTTATGAGGTAGACTTAAGTCAAGATCTGTTACAGACTTCTCATGGCTGGTTGTTTATGTTTTCTCAAATCAGTAGATACAGAAAATGATGGGGAAATAAATGAAATTAAAAGACTATTACAACCATGACCATACAAGACAAGATGATATGGTAACGATGCTGTTTAATAACGTCCCCATACATTGGGTCATTTTATCAAAAGCAGCGTGGTACGGTGGTGAAATCATGTTTTAAAATTCCCAACTCTGCTGTGTATTAGTTTTATAACCTTGAGAAAGTAACTTTTCTGAACCTTCTTTTTAATTTTTTTAAAAGTTTATTTTTAATTGGAGGATAATTGCTTTACAATATTGGGTTGGCGTCTGCTTTGCGATACTCTCTTCAGCAGCGTGAGTCCGCCGTAATTGCACGTGCCCACTCCCTCTTGAGCCTCCCCCCGCCGCCTCCCACCCCTCCGGGTGCCGCAGAGCGCGGGGCTGCGCCCGTGTCGCACAGCAGCTCCCCGTCACCAGCTGTGTCGTGCGTGGCCGTGTGTGTGTTCCAATGCTGTGCTCTCGGTTGTCTCACCCTCTCCTTCCCCCGTCGTGTCCAGAGTCTGTTCTGCATGCCTGCGTCTCTGTTCCTGTCTGCACCTTCTTTTACTCTTCTTTAGCATAAGATGACGGAGAAGGCATGGCACCCCACTCCAGTACTCTTGCCTGGAAAGTCCCATGGATGGAGGAGCCTGGTAGGCTGCAGTCTATGGGGTCGCACAGAGTTGGACACGACTGAAGCGACTTAGCAGCAGCAGCAGCAGCATAAGACGATAATACTTGCTTCTATGTCTGCTTCAAGAGTTAAATGAAAACCGGGTCTGTGAAATAATCAGCAGTATGATGCCCCACTCTCGGGAGGGATATCCCTTCCCCACGGCGATGGAGCCTTTCCTTGGAATATTGGGAAAGGCCCTGGGGATGTTGCCTGGGTCACAGCTTCTGGAACAACTTTAGTGCTGATAAGGTGTTTTTCTTTTTTTTTTCTTTTGAGAGTGGATTTTATTTTTGAAAAAACATCAAGAGCTAAATTATTGGATGTTGAGGTTGGAGGTTTTAACAGAGCGTGATGGTGAAGTCTGGATTGTAGACTGACCATGAATGCAACTCTGACAGAAGAGTTTCAGAGAAGTGATGAGCAAACACAGCGTTTTTGGAATCGGTTTTGGATAGATAAATTCTTGTGTGTTTCAGCTTTGTTATGTTCTACCTCATTTCTGTAGAAAGGATGATGCAAGACAGAATTGATAATAGAGACTAGCAAAATGTGAGGAGAAAATTAAAACACAGAGGCCATCCTACCGGCAGAGAGTTTATTAAAATATTTGAAATTCTTTCGTTATGTACAACTCAGGGCTGCGTGCTAACAATGTTAAAAAAAAATCTTGTTTCCAAGTCTTAGTGTATTGGGCTTCCCTAGCGGCTCAGTGGTAAGGAATCTGCCTGCCAATGCAGGAGACACGGGTTTGATCCCTGATCTGGGAAGATCCCACATGCCGCAGAGCAAGCGAATCGAGGGCTGCAGCTGCTGAGCCTGTGCCTTAGAGCCCGGGAGCTGCAGCTGCTGAAGCCTGCGCAGCCGGGGGCCGGGCTCCACAGCAAGAGAGGCTGCTACCACGCGAGGCCTGAGCACCACGGCTAGAGAGCAGCCCCTGCTCGCCAACTCCGGAGGAAAGCCCTCGCCGCAACAAAGACCCAGTACAGCCAAGAGGAAATAAAATGCTTTTCAAACACATCTTCCTGTGCTAAGGCCTGTCACGTTCTCCAGCCCTGCTTTGTCTTCAACTCAGTGTCGCCGTCAAATGAACCCATCGCCTCTCACTAACGTCCTCCTCTCGGGCTCCCAGGCGTAAAAACGTGTCTGATTCTCTTAATCGTTTCTAGAATTAGAAATCTAGAATGTTCTGTCTTCTGCCTCTTTTCCGGTCTTACTGCATCCACCATCACTGCTTCACTTGCGGGCTTCTGCCTGGGTGACTGTCTTCGCCAGGAGGCTGATTTCCTAATTTCTCCGATTCTGGTGCTTTTGTCTGACAGAGCCTTTTGCTTTAATCTGATACTTTTACTCCCACGTCCTTATGTGTTTGTTACAGCACCCGACACATGGCTGTGTGAGTGACTGCTTCTGAGATATTCATTGGCGCCCATCTCTGGACACTGAGCTCTCTGAAAGCAGGAGTGATCTTCTTTGCCTTTGACTCCAGTACCCTTGCCTGGAAAATCCCATGGACGGGGGAGCCTGGTGGGCTGCAGTCCATGGGGTCGCTAAGAGTCGGACACGACTGAGCGTCTTCACTTTCACTTTTCACTTTCATGCATTGGAGGAGGAAACGGCAACGCACTCCAGTGTTCTTGCCTGGAGAATCCCAGGGACGGGGGAGCCTGGTGGGCTGCCGTCTTTGGGGTCGCACAGAGTCGGACACGACTGAAGCA
>NW_011483639.1:22436-33829 GCF_000754665.1 Bison bison bison | reverse complement strand
CTCTTGATGAAGGTGAAAGAGGAGAATGAAAAAGTTGGCTTAAAGCTCAACATTCAGAAAACGAAGATCATGGCATCTGGTCCCATCACTTCGTGGGAAATAGATGGGGAAACAGTGGAAACAGTGTCAGACTTTTATTTTTTGGGGCTCCAAAATCACTGCAGATGGTGACTGCAGCCATGAAATTAAAAGATGCTTACTCCTTGGAAGGAAAGTTATGACCAACCTAGATAGCATGTTGAAAAGTAGAGACATTACTTTGCCAACAAAAGTCTGTCTAGTCAAAGCTATGGTTTTTCCAGTGGTCATGTATGGATGTGAGAGTTGGACTGTGAAGAAAGCTGAGTGCCAAAGAATTGATGCTTTTGAACTGTGGTGTTGGAGAAGACTCTTGAGAGTCCCTTGGACTGCAAGGAGGTCCAACCAGTCCATTCTGAAGGAGCTCAGCCCTGGGATTTCTTTGGAAGGAATGATGCTAAAGCTGAAACTCCAGTACTTTGGCCACCTCATGCGAAGAGTTGACTCATTGGAAAAGACTCTGATGCTGGGAGGGATTGGGGGCAGGAGGAGAAGGGGAGGACAGAGGATGAGATGGCTGGATGGCATCACTGACTCGATGGACGTGAGTCTGAGTGAACTCCGGGAGTTGGTGATGGACAGGGAGGCCTGGCGTGCTGCCATTCATGGGGTCGCAAAGAGTCGGACACGAATGAGCGACTAAACTGAACTGAACTGGGGGGGGTGTCAAGCAGGGTGATGTGTAAGTGAAAGTGTATGCGTGCACACGTTGCGTTCACCCAGCCAGTCTGTGTCTTTTTGTTGGTGTGTTTAACCCGTTTGTGTTTAAGGTGATTATGGATATATGTGATCTCATTACTGTTTCATAATTGTTTTGGGTTTATTTTCTGTAGGTTGTTTCCTGGCTAGAGAAGTTCCTTTAGTATTTGTTGTAAGCTGGTTTGGTCGTGCTGAATTCTCTTAGCTTTTGCTCGTCTGGAAAGCTTTTGACGTCTCCATCAAATCTGAAGGAGAGTCCTGCTGGATAGAGTATTCTTGGTTGTAGGTTCTTCCCTTTCATCACTTTAAATATGTTGTGCCATTCGCTTTTGACTTGCAGAGCTTCTGCTGAGAAATCCGCGGATGGCCTGATGGGAGTTCCCTTGTATGTCATCTGCCATTTTCCCTTTGTTTCTTTTAAAACTTTTTATCCCCATCTTTAATCTTTGTCGGTTTGATTACTGACTGTCTCAGTGTGTTCCTCCTTGGGCTCACCCTGCCTGGGCCTCTCTGTGCTTCCTGGGCTTGGTTCACCATTTCCTTTCCCGTGTTAGGAAAGTTTTTCCGCTGTTATCTCTTCAGATATTTTTCAGGGCCTTTCTGTTCTCCTTCTGGGATCCCCGTAGTGCGAATGTTGGCGCGTTTAGTGCTGTCCCAGAGGTCTCTTAGGCTGTCTTCGTTTGTTTTCATTCTTTTCTGTATTCTGCTCTGTGGTGGTAACGTCCACCATTCTGTCTTCCTGGTCACTTATCCCTTTTCTGCCTGTTATTCTGCTGTTGATTCCTTCTAGAGTATTGTTCATCTGTGTTTGTTCTTTAGCTCTTCTCGGTCTTTGGTAAACGTTTCCTGCATCTTCTCCATTGTTTTCCCGAGATCCTGGATCATCTTCACAATCATTATTCTGAATTCTTTTCTGGAAGGTTGCATATCTCCATTTCATTTAGTTGTTTTTCTGGAGTTTTATCTTGTTCCTTCATCTGGGACATAACTTTCTGCTTTTTCATCCTGATTAATTTTCTATACTGGGGTTTTTGTTTTAGCCACTGTGGGACTGTGGTTTTTCTTGCTTCTTCTGTCTGCCCTCTGATGGAGGAGGCTAAGAGGCTTCTGTAAGCTTCCTGATGGGAGGGACTGGCAATGGGAAAAACTGGGTCTTGCTCTGGTGGGCAGGGCCTTGCTCGGTAAAGCTTTAATCCAATTATCTGCTAATGTGCTCCCTCCCTGGTCATTGTTTGGCCTGAGAGACCCAGCCCTGGGGTCTGCAGGGCTCTATGGTAAGGTTAATGGCAAACTCCAAGAAAGTTTATGTCAAGGGGACCTTCCAGTACCTGTCCCTATGTGTTGAGCCCCTGCCAACCCACAGCTGCACAGGAGGCCCTCCAACGCCAGCAGGTCATTTGGCTCAGCCTCCAGTGATGTCGCCGCTCCTTTCTGCCGGGGCTCCGTGTGGGCAAGATTTGTCTGTGCCCTCCAAGACTGGAGTCTGTTTCCCCCCGTCCTGTGGACGTCCTGCAGTCAAATCCCGCTGGCCTTCAGGGTCGGATTCCCTGGGGGTCCCCAGTCCCCTTGTTGGATCCCCGGGCTGGGAAGCCTGCTGTGGGGTTCAGAGCTGTCACAGCAGTGGGAGAACTTCTTTGGAATTATTGTTTTCCAGTCTGTGGTCGCCCACTCAGTGGGTGTGGGGTGTGATTTTTATCATGACTGTCCCCTCCCACCATCTCACCACAGCTTCTTCTTTGGACGTGGGGTCTCTTTTTTGGGGGGGTTCCAGCATCCTCCTGTCGATGGTTTTGACAGCTAGTTCAGCAACTCTTGCAGGAGGAGATGAGCACACGTCTTTCTCCTCTGCCATCTTGCACATGATAACCTTTCTTGATGCATATTTTTGGGTGCATATTACTAATGTACTTTAGAAAGTATATGTATTTGCAGCAAGATACGGTAATTGAAAACGAGGTGCCTTCATTCTAATAGGGAGCTAGGAATATAAATATTCAGGATGTCCCTTGGTCACTGCTATGGAAGTTTTAAGAAAAGATGATTAATATGCTCAGATCTATTAATTAGATAAACCATGGATCTGTGCAGAGGGTGAGCAAGGTGAATAACTAGAAGTAAAGGCTTCCAGTCTGCAGCATAAGCTGAGACATGGCCAGACCCTGATCTAAGGAGGTGGGGAGGTTAAATTCAGAAGATACTGTGGAAATAAAAATCAAAGAGATTTGTGTTCACTCAAATGGCGTATGGAAGTTAGGGACATTCGAGATGAGTAGGCTTCTTTCTTGAGCCTTGGCTTAATGATGACACCATTTAGGAAGCAGGAGCCATGAGTGAAAAAGCAAATTTGGAAATTTAGATGCTCATGGGTCTTCCAAAGACAGATCCCTGTGAACAGTTGGAAACTTGGGTCTGGGGCCTACCCTTTAGAACTGGGACTAGAGAGAGTGAGAGTCGGAGGTCTAATAAGCATGTAGTGATTGCTGAATCCATGGGCATAGAAGAGACCACCCAGAGACAGGGAGCAGGGAGATGAGAGGTGGAGAGCGGTGAGAGAAAGTTCAGGGGAATTGGAGGAGATGCAGAAAGGAGCAGGTCATCCGAGGTCAGAGTGCTGGGCGGTGGTTAATGGTGCAGTGGCGTCAGCTCTCAAGCGTGTATCGAACTGGGGAAAGTATTAAAATGGGCTGAGCTGGTCCCTGGTAGGAGTTCAGTGCATAGTGGCCAAAGTGAATTGAGTAGGGGAACAGAAGGGCCCAAAGTGAGGATAAAGTGTGAATCTGCTTGGAGCGACAGGAAGGAGAGAGAACAGGTTATTGTTTGAGGGTGAGACACGGCTTTTTTTTAATGAAGGTGTTTTGAACATCTTTTGTGAAGGGAGGAAAGGGACCTGGGAGAGAGGGGACAGTGGCAGCTGTGTGCGGCTGCTAGGTTGCTTCAGTCATGTCCGACTCTTTTGCAACCCCCCGGACTAGCCTGCCGGGCTCCTCTGTCCATGCGGTTCCAGCAAGAATACTGGATTGGGTTGCCTTTCCTTCTCTAAAAGCTCTTCCCCACCCCGGGGTTGAACCCACGGTTCTTAGGTCTCCTGCGTTGACGGGGTTCTTGACCACGAGCGCCACCTGGCAGGCCCATCCGTTGTGTGCTGGGGGGCCCTTTACACACTCCTTCCACCCATTCTCATGTCACCTTGAAGTGGGGCCCCCATCCACATGATGTGTGAGGCTCGGCTCAGTCAACGAACTTGACCAGAGGGGTGAAGGTTTGTCTGACTGCAAAGACCAGACTCCACCAGCACGTGTTGCTCCTTCCACACGCTCACTCCCCTCGGTATAATCTGTTGGTCTGGGCGAAGAAGGGAGTGGGAAGGAATGGGGCCACGGTCATTGTGTCGTGATGACCTGCGAGCAGTGGGGACACTGTCTCCATGACAGGAGGCAGGGCGAGGCCTGAGCACGACCTGCAGAAGCTGAGCGACACGGCGAGCCTTGGTGGTCTCCTCTTGAGAGGGAGGGGCAGGGAAGGACACTGAGGTCAGAAACACTTGCTGGACGATTGACAATTAGAAATTATAAATGGCAACCCACTCCAGTATTCTTGCCTGGAAAATCCCATGGACAGAGGAGCCTCTTAGGCTGTAATCCATGGGGTTGCAAAGAGTTGGACAAGACTGAGTGACTTCACTTTCACTTTCAGCTGTGTTCAAGGTACTTTGGTTAAAAAAAAGGTAAACTTAGTTAAAAGATATCAAAGATTCTTACAAAAACACCTGTCGGAAGTTGCTTTCACTTTCTTGGGATTTCAAGGAGAAGGCAGAAGAGAGGCAAGTTAATACTAGAAAAAAGAAGTCCCTTTAAAAGGGCGGGAAGAATTGAGAGGCCAGTGTATTATGAAGAAAGCCTAGGAAAGTATTTTTATGTTTATATAAAGCTCCAATCCCTAAAGAATACAGAGTAAGATGTGAACGAGCTCCAGACCCTTAAGATGAATCAGAGAACCCACGGCCTCTGATACAGCAGAGAGAGGGCATTGGACCTTGGAGTGGAGAGCCCTGCCTCAGCGCCCGGCTCTGTTACCAGGCATGCCCCATCCCCTCATCAGGCCTGTTTTCTCAGCTGCAAAAGCTGCGGGTCGGTCTGCGATCTCTAAAGTGCCTTTGAGCTCGGAGAGTCTGTACTGGCGCTGGACACAGTCCGGCACGGTGGAGAGGAGCACAGGCTCGGCACAGTGCTTACGTTAAAATCTCCCTGCCTCACGCCCAGGCTGTGGGACCGGAGGCGAGGTATCAGCCGCCCTGGGCCTCGGTTTTCTCATTTGTAAATGAGGAATATTCCTAGTAACACCCCCACTGGGTCGTTGTGAAGATTCAGTGATAACAGTCTATACACAGAGCCTGACAGCAGGAAGTACTAGATAAACATAAGTTGGTGCAACCGCAGATGCTGTTACCCTGGTACCCTTTTGCCAGCAGAGAGCACACACCACTTTGCACCTACATCTTGAGGAGAAGAAGGCAAACGGAATTAACCAATCGGAGTTTGCCAGATTCCCCTTTGGGAAAGGAATGAAAGGAATCTTCAAAGATTTGAGTTGTCAGGACCTCTGGGTTATGATCCGGCCACAGTCGGCTGTCAGAATTTTCCCACAGCTCAGTGGAAAGTCACTGAAGGCTTCCTGAAAGCCGTGCCGCGGCCTCCTGTTTCTCTGCTAGGAGGCACCGCTGACCGTGGAGTCTGAGTCTGCTGGTATCCAGTAGGGGCAAGATCTGAGCAGCCTGCTGGGCTCGGCGTCCACAGCCCTGAGTGTCCGCCGCGCTGCAGACTGCAGCCTGTGAGTTTGTTGTCAACCCAGAGGTAGGGCGTACAGAAGAGAAGTCAGGGCCCAGATTATTTTTCTAGGCAGGAGCAGTGACGTAGTAACTCAGGTTACTTTGGAATTCAGAATCTCGCCTCTCCGTTGTGCACGCTCCTCTCTGCCCCTCTCTGTGCGTAGACTTGAGATTATGGATGTGACCTCAGAAGATGGCGTACATTACTGACAGTCACGAAGATTTTCATGTTTTCTCAAATTACCCCAGCAGAGCCTTCACCCGTTTGTGACTGGCCGTAGTTTAAACAGAAATGGAAACATCTATACGTTTGCTTTTAGTCCTGACATCTTTTGAAATCTTTCTAGATCACTTTCCCAAATTTGAATTCAGTGTCTCTCTAACGGACTGAGTGTTTCTCAAGCTTCCTGTTCTTAGCCTTGCAGAGGAAACTAGTTTCTTGATCACCATGATGTTAAAGTAAAAGCTGCTGATCTGGGCCAGTGCTCACTTTCTTTCTCATGGTTCCCTTTCCAAGAGCAGCCAGCGTAGGTCCAGATCTGGCCTGGATATTCCCGCGCATTGAAGCTTACTCTGTATATGAATAAAATTTGAAACCGAGGCCTCTTGTCTAGGTATGAACTCCCTTTATGGCTAACCCCAGACTTGATACTGGATGCCATTCACACGCTGACATTGGTTGTCATCACACCTCTTGACAGGATTTAGCGGTTCTGGTGCCTCCAAGCTGAAAAATTCTGCCTTTGGCCTCATTGCCTGTCTGTGTATTCTTTTGCTTTAAGTAGATCACTGGGGTCCCTCCCTGCCCTTTGCAGAATAATTAACTTCGTGGTACTTGAAATGCCATATAATATACAGCATTTTTACATAAAGAAAATGAGGCCCAGAGGCTTCCCTAGTGGCTTAGTGGTAAGGAATCTGCCTGCCAACGCAGGAGACATGGGTTTGACCTGTGATCTGGAAAGATCCCGCATACCGCGGAGCAGCTAAGCCCGTGGGCCACAACCACTGAGCCTGTCCACAGAGCCCAGACCCGCAACCACTGAGCCTGGGCCCCACATCGCGAGAGTAGCCCCCGCTCTCTGCAACTAGAGAAAAGCCCACACAGGAGCAGAGACCCAGCACAACCAATAAATAAATAAGCAAAATTACTTTTTAAAAATGGAGGCCCAGAAAAGGTAATGACTTGTCCAGGTTCATATAAGCACTTCTCCACAGGGGTCAAGCCCAGAGTGCTGACTTTTCTAGATCCTGCACCATACTGATGGTGTTGACTAGCAAGCATCTTCTTTTAAAGGAGAGGTTAAGCTGAGTGGAGGGAAGGAGACCTTCGTGAAGAAAGGACAGGGCTGAAGGAGGTTGGAACCCAGGCAGGGGTCGGGCACTGTGTAGGCAGAAGGCCCGGGGAAGCAGTGAGTGCCCGACTGCGGGTGGAGCAGGGGGCCCCCGGGCGAGCACGCACGCAGAGTGAGCTGGGAGACCACCACAGCGCACTTGGCCCGCTTGGGAACGCTCACCCGGCCAAACAGATACAGCTGCCCATCCGGATCTTATTATTTCCACAGCTGTGATTTAACTGCTGCTTATCTCTCCTCTAGGAGATTCCTTGGAATGAAACCAATGGGAGATGAGGGTTTGGAGGAGTCTCATCAGAGCAGATGGGCCAGCAGCAGCCAGAAAGCTTGTTGCCTTTGGCCAAGAGCACCGTCCTGGATCTGAACGTCTTGTGAGTAAACCCCAGCAGGCTCAGCCTCGAGCCCCAGTGAAGCTGTCCTGCTTCTCCTTGAAGAAGGACCTCATGTGCTCTCACATCTTCCCTCCCTTCACGCTGATGCAGAAAATCACGTTCTCAGAGAACTCTTCCGTTTGAACTGTGGTGCCGGGAGCAACCCCAGCTGGATTGCTTCTTAGTTCTGTTGGCCCTTGGGTATATTTAGAAGTTGGCTGCAGGGAAGGTCAGGAGACTGGGTTCTGGTTCTGACTGAGCCACCCATTTTCCTTGGGACCTTAGGCAAATTGCTCCTCCTTAGGCAACGGTTTTCTCACCTGAAACGTTGTTTATAGTAACATTATCTCTGTTTGTGAAATGGTCACTGTTATCTACCAGACTTAATCTCATAAGTACTGTTATTGTCCTTGTTACAAATAGGAAACTGAGGCTTGGAATTCTCCTACCCTGACCATCTTATTTCAATTGCCAACCCCTACCCTGGCCAAGGTCTTCCCTGTAGCTCAGATGGTAAAGAATCTGCCTGCAATGAAGGATACCTGGGTTCGATCCCTGGGTCAGGAAGATCCTCTGGAGAAGGGACTGACAGTCCACTCCAGTATTCTTGCCTGGGGAATCCCACGGATAGAGGAGCCTGACTGGCTACAGTTCATGGGGTCACAAAGAGTTGGACACGACTAAGCGACTAATCCACACCCACACAGCCTGGCCGAAAAATCGATGCTTTTGAACTGTGGTGTTGGAGAAAACTCTTGAGAGTCCCTTGGACTACAAGGAGATCCAAACAGTCAATCCTAAAGGAAATCGGTTCTGAATATTCATTGGAAGGACTGATGCTGAAGCTGAAACTCCTATACTTTGGCCTTCTGATGTGAAGAGCTGACTCATTTGAAAAGACCCTGATGCTGGGAAAGATCGAAAGCAGGAGAAGCGGGTGACAGAGGATGAGATGGCCGGATGGCATCCCCAACTCAATGGACATGTGTTTGGGTGGACTCCGGGAGTGGGTGATGGACAGGGAGGCCTGGCGGGCTGCAGTCCATGGGGTCACAGAGAGTCGGACACGACTGAGCGACTGGACTGAGCTGAGCCCTGACCAGTACTCCTTTCTCTGCCTTACTTTAGCCACAGCGTTTCCTACCACCTGAAATATGACATATTTTACTTTTTGGTTTTCCCCCTGCCTCTGCAAGCTCTCTTAGGGAATGGATTTTGTTTTGTTATTGTTGTCACGCATTGCTATGTTCCCAGAGCCTAAAAAAATGCCTGGCACACAGTAGCCACTCAAATACTGGTTGAATGGAAAAAAATGAATGAATGAATTCTTGGTAGCAGTATAAATTGGTGGACTCCATAGAAAAATCGATTTCGCAATGTTAATATTTAACATGCATTAACCTTTTGAACCTGTAATACCAGAGCTAGGAATTTATCCTGTTGATGACATATTCATGCCTGTGTCTAAAGCTGTAAGTGCAAGGATGCTTCCTGCAACTGTTTGCCATAGGAAAAGGCTAGAAACCTTCAAACTGTGAACATGGAGGGAACTCGTTAAACAAATCGTGATAATCCTCTGCAGTGGGAGTTCTATGCAGAAGTGGAAGAGAATGAAGTAGATCTGTGTGTGCTGATACGCAGCAATCTGAGATATGTCAGTAAGTGAAAGAAAGCAGGGTCCTGAACAGAGTGTCACTTTCTTTTAATTTGCATTAAAAAGAAAAAGACATGATTTAAAAATATACTTGTTTATGTCTGGACTGTTTCTAGAAGGAGAAACACAAAATAGCTGCCCCTGGGGAGAAATAGTTGCCCCAATCAGTTGGATTGAATACTTTTCTCTTTTAAGATCTATTTGTTTCTCGGCTGCGGTGAGTCTCCGTTGCTGTCAGCAGGCTTTCTCTAGCCGTGCCTAGCGGTGGCAGGTGGGGGCTGCTCCTCGTTGCGGGGTTCGGGCTTCTCCTGCGGTGGCTTCTCTTGTCGAGGAGCACCGGCTCGAAGGGCACGACGGCATCAGCAGCAGGGGTGCGCGGGCGCAGTGGCTCCGTGGCATGGGGGATCTTCCCCGACCAGGGATTGTCCCTTGTGTTGCAAGGCAGATTCCTTAACCACTGGGCCACCAGGGAAGCCATTAGAATTCACATTCTTAGAGTATACTCCTTTTTAAAGTTTTTAAGCAGTTTCATTGAAATACAATTCACTTATCATAGATCCATCCATTTAAAGTGTATAATTCGGTGAGTTTTGCAGTATGACATTCGTAATTTTTAATAATTGTGGTAAACATATATGACATAAAAGTTGCCATCTTAACCATCTTAAGCTATCCAGTTGAGTGGCACTGAGTACATTCCCAGCGCTGTGCAGCGTCCCCGCTGTCTCTTTCTGAAGCTCTGTTAGCCTCAAACAGAAACTCTGTAAGGGTCCTGGTACAGTCGTTTGTAGTATTTGACTTTTTTGAATTGCAGTGTGGTTGATTTATAACGTTAGTTTTGGAGAAGGCAGTGGCACCCCACTCCAGTGCTCTTGCCTGGAAAATCCCATGGGCAGAGGAGCCTGGTAGGCTGCAGTCCATGGGGTTGCGAAGAGTCGGACACGACTGAGCGACTTCACTTTCAGGTATACGACATGGTGATTCAGTATTGTTGTACATCACACTCCGTTTACAGTTATTACAAGATAACGAATGTGTTTCTTGGTGCTGTACGGCACGCCTTTGTTCCTCACGTTGTATGCGTAGCGTAGTACTCTGCATCTCTTAGTTCGAGACCCTGTCTCCCCCGCTCCCCTTCCCTCCTCCCGTTGGTAGCCACAGCTTGTTCTCCACACCTGGGAGTCTGCTTCTGGTTCGTTATATACATTTCTTTGTTTTTTAGACTTTACCTGTAAGTGACAACATAGCCTAGTTGTCTTTTTCTGCCTGAGCCATTTCACTAAGCATAATACTCTCTAGGTCCAGACACACTGTCGCAGATGGCAGAGTTTCATTCTTTTTATGGCTGAGTAATGTACTATTTTATACACACACACACGCACCACGCCTTCTTTATCCATTCGTCTGTTGATAGACACCACGTTGCTTCCGTATCTTTTCTGTTGTAAATAACGCTGCTATAAACATTGGGGTGTATGTGTATTTTTGAATTAGCGTTTTCATCCTCTTCGTGGACGAGCCAGGAGTGGCGTTGCTGGATCGTAGGGTAGTTCTGCTTTTAGCGTTCTGAGGGATCTCCATACTGTTTTCCACAATGGCTACACCGAGCTGCATGACCAGCAGCAGTGTCCCAGGGCTCCCATTTCTCTGCGTGCTTACCAGCTTTTGTTGTTTTTGATGCTGTTGTCTTTGACGACAGCCATCCTGACGGGTGTGAGGTGATGCTTCACTATGACTGTGATCTGCGTGTCTCTGACGGTCAGCAGTGCTCAGCATCTTTTCACGTTGGCCACTATGACTGTGATCTGCATGTCTCTGATGGTCAGCTGCCGGGAGCCGGCATATTGCATATTGAGTGCATATTGCATATTGAGTGCAGCACTTTCCACAGCATCATCTTTCAGGATCTGGAATAGCTCAACTAGAATTCTATCACTGCTGGGAGCCAGTGAGGAACTCCGCCCATGACAAAGGTCATGAGGAAGGAGGCTTGACATACGCAAAGGCGGGATCAAGCCTCAGGAGTCTCCCTGGAAATTCTCGAGCAATCTACCCCCAAAACCAGAGTCTGCCTACTTTCTGCTTTGTGCTTTCACCTACACCTCTGACTTTACGGGGGGCTGTCCCCCACTACCTCTCTGAAAAAAGAGTTAGCTTACAGCTCCAGTTAATAATTCTTGGGTGTGACAGTGTTTCAACCTACAAACTCCTTTGGAAATCCTCTAGCTTGCCTGAATAGGTTTTTCTGGCCACGTGTGACTGTTCAGAGCCTCCCAACTGTGAGAGGCAGGAGATGTTCTAAACTGTCTAAATACAGATTCCTTTGAGCAGTCAAAAGATTGATTAGAAATTGTGTTGGTGAAGGGTTTTTCATTTGTTGAGCCAATGTTTGTTGCTACGTCTCCACATCC
>NW_011483639.1:21981-22336 GCF_000754665.1 Bison bison bison | reverse complement strand
TCCCTGGAAATTCTCGAGCAATCTACCCCCAAAACCAGAGTCTGCCTACTTTCTGCTTTGTGCTTTCACCTACACCTCTGACTTTACGGGGGGCTGTCCCCCACTACCTCTCTGAAAAAAGAGTTAGCTTACAGCTCCAGTTAATAATTCTTGGGTGTGACAGTGTTTCAACCTACAAACTCCTTTGGAAATCCTCTAGCTTGCCTGAATAGGTTTTTCTGGCCACGTGTGACTGTTCAGAGCCTCCCAACTGTGAGAGGCAGGAGATGTTCTAAACTGTCTAAATACAGATTCCTTTGAGCAGTCAAAAGATTGATTAGAAATTGTGTTGGTGAAGGGTTTTTCATTTGTTGAG
>NW_011483639.1:14269-21484 GCF_000754665.1 Bison bison bison | reverse complement strand
TCGCCTAGCCGTCTCTCCTTCGAATACCCTGGATCAGCCAGGGCTGGTCCCCGGCAGTCAGCGGTGCTGAGCATCTTTTCCCGTTGACCATCTGTATGGCCTCTTTGGAACAGTGTCTGTTCAGGTCTTCTGCCCATTTCTTAATAGTGTTGTTTGTTTTTTAAAAGCAATATTTATTTATTTGGTTGCATTGGGTCTTAACTGTGCATGTGGGCTCTAGTTCCCTGACAAACGGTCAAACCTGAGTCCCCTGTATTGGGAGCAGGGAGTCTAAGCAGTTGCACCCACAGGGAAGTCCCTGGTGTTTGTTTTGATTTGTTTTTTAATACTGTATGAAGTGTTCGTGTGTTTCGGCTATTAACCGCACTTGGTCATATAATTATAACTTGCAAACATTCTCTCACGTTTAGTAAGCCCTCTTTTCATTTGTCAGAGCTCTCCTGTGTTGTGTAAAAGTTCTTAAGTTTAACTAGGTGTCATTTATTTATTTTCAATTTTATTTCTTTTGCCTTAGGGGGCAGGTCCAAAGAAATGTTGCTATGATTTATGTCAGAGTGCTCTGCCTGTGCTCCTTTAGGAGTTTTATGGTTCAGATCTTACATTTAGGTCTTTAATCCATTTTGAGTTTATATTTGTAAATGATCTAAGGAAATGTTCCAACCTCATTTTGTTACATGTAGCTGTCCCGTCTTCCAAGCAGCACTTACTAAGAGACTGTCTTTTCCTTGTTGTATGTTTCCGCCCCCTCTGCTGTAGGCTGATTGGCCGTAGCTGTGTGGGTTTGTCTCTGGGCTCGCGATTCTGCTCTGTTGATCTGCGTGTCTGCTTTGATGACTGTAGCTTGGTAGTATAATCTGAAGTCAGGGCTGTGATACCTCCAGTTTGTTCTTTTTTTCTCTCACTAGCAGTGAAATTTACTTTGTTATTAAAAAACAAAAAAAATCCTAGCAAACAAAAGTGCAGGACTGTATGGCTTTACCAGGGGAATTCTACCAAACATGTAAAGAAGAGTTAATATCTATTCTTCTCAAACTGTTCCAAAAAATTGGAGAGGCTAGAATACTGCCAAATTCATTCTACAAGCTCTCCATTACTAAAACCAGAGAAAGACAATACAAAAAAAGAAAATCACAGGCCAAAATCTCTGATGAACACAGATGCAAAACCCTCAATAAAACATCAACACAGTGAATTTAATCGTATACACAAGAATCAAATTTTAGCCATCTTTCTGGGTAAGGGATGTTGGATGCCGTCTAACCCCTTCATTTTATGGATGAGAGAACAGACTCACAGAGCTAAGGCGGTGGCCCCAAGTCAGGAGGCTCCTCGGTAGCAGTCCTCCCAGTCCAAGGGACAGTGTTCAGGGAAGGTCACACAAGAGGACTCTTGCTCCCTGACAAGAAGTGGGGCTTGTGTCTCTCCTGGCCCAAAGGGGTTTAGGAGTCTCCCACGGGAGTCTCTCTTGTGTGCCCCAGGTAGCCGTCTGTCTAGTGTGGGGAACGGGGCCTCCGCACCCTGATACCGTGTGTCTGTTTATCTCAAACTGTGCAGCAAGCCTTCAGTTCGGTTCAGTCGCTCAGTCGTGTCTGACTCTTTGCGACCCCATGAATCGCAGCACGCCAGGCCTCCCTGTCCATCACCAACTCCCGGAGCTCTTCAGGGCCCATCCAAATCCCCACTTGATTCTTAACTCTTGTAAACATTGTCACTTAAAGCATATAATTAGCGGTCAGAGAATGGTGAGGAACATGCAGTAGCTGCGGCAGTTTCTGAGTTCTTTCTGCCCCCGAGCACAAGCTCCAGGGAGGCGGGAGCTGGTGGGTGGCTCACTGTAGTATGTGCCCAATCGGTGGGTCATGGCTGATTGGGTTAATTGAGCTGTGCTGTTCTGGGGGGGAAAAAAAGCTATGGTGTGAGATGTGAGTTCCTCACAGAGCTTCTCTGTGCTGCCCAGCAGAGACGCCTGTTGGGTCTCAGGACACTGGACCCGACAGAGGTTGTGACCGCCCCCCGTCACGGAGAACCACGAATGACTCCTGCTCTGCGGTGCGCACCTGGTGTCAGTGACACCCTCGTTCACGTGGCTGCTTACAGTTCATCTTCTCTCTTCTCTCTCTGCTGCCTCACCACCTGTCAGCACCAAGCCTGGTGAACAGCCGGTGCTCAGAAAGCACTTGCTGAAGGAGTGGATGAAGGAATAGATCAACTTGTTTTATAGACGAAGAAGCAGAGGCCCAGGGAGGTCGGGCTTCTCAGTGACAAAGCTGGGACCAGCAGTCAGGCCTCCTGGGTCTCAGGCGGGTCTGCGACCGCTCCGCCCTCCTTTGCGTTCTGTCAGTGTTGGGGTCTAGTCCGGCCTGCTTGTTTCCAGAAGGGAAACTGAGGCCCAGAGAGGGGAAGGACTCGCCCACAGTCACGGAAGACCACGACAGAGCCAGGCCTAGAGCCGAAAGCTCTTGACTCCCAAGCCAGTGCTCTTTCCTTGTAAAGGCGCAGAGAAAACAAAGCTGGATCGGGCTGATTGCCAAGCCCCTGTGGGAGGTCACATAGCCGAGCGGCTCTCAGAGCTCCTCGTCTATTCTTAGCCTGAACTTTCAGTGACTTTGGTCTGCAGCGGCTTTCCCCCCCTTTTCCTCTACACTTGTTTTTTTGTGTATATGTGGAGCGGGTTTTATAAGGGGTGCTACGTGGAGGAAGTGGGCTTTGGCACCGTCCTGCCACAGGGGCCCTGAAAAGAATAAATCTGAGAGGGGCCCTGAGAAAACAATTAGCTTCGCTCCTCTGAAGTGACCCCAGAGCTGCCCTCCCTGCTGCCTCTCACAATGGTCAACGCAAGGCTGAACTCCTCACACAATGAGGAGGAAATGGCCAGAAGGCATTTACAGAGAGGGTTGACTGTTAGCATTGGCCGCTGCTGCCTCGCTTTGATGCAGACTGAACACGAGCTCTTGCGAAGCCAGAGCCCCTTCTGTAACTTCCACGTTGGCTTCCCGCTGCCGCGTCATTTATGTCAGCCATCAGGTGTGAACTGAGAGCCCCTCTCTGCACAAGTTCTCAAAACCCCCTTCTCTACTTTGCCAAATGCTTGCTCTGGACAGGGACACACAAGAAATTCAAGCAGCTACTGACTTTGGGTTACTTGGAAAGGACCAGAAACCCAGAGGATAGAAGGCGATCAGTGCTGAAGTTCAGAGGAGGCAGAAGCCGCTCTGCACTGGCCTAGGTGAGAGAAGTCGCGGGCGGGCAGTTTGAACCAGGGCTGGCGTGTTGGCTGTCTGTCGCTGTGTAACAAATGACCTCAAAACTTAGGAGCTAAGAGCACAAGTATTTATTATCTCACAGCTTCTGTGGGTGAAGAATCAGATCCAGCTTAGCAGGATGACCCTGGCTCAAGGTGTTCTGGGAGGCTGCGGTCAAGCTCCTGGCCTAAAGGCTCGCCGGGACGTAGAGGGGAACCCAGTCTCAGGCTCACCGAACTGGTCGTTGGCAGGCCCATCCCCTGTGACACAGGCTTCTCTACACGACGGCTTCCGCCTTGGAGCTGGCTCCCCCCGGGTGGACAGCCAGAGAGACCTGAGAGGCGCACCACGCCCTTGGTAACCTGATCTTACACGCGCTCCCCGTCACTTCCGCTGACGCGTCACTGGAAGCAGCACGAGGCTCGGCCCACTGAGAGGCAGAGGCCGTGGGCGCCGTTCGGGGGCTGCCCCCCCAACCTTGCCAGATGGGCAGGATTTAATGAAGGCGCACACAGCGTTTCAGGTGGAAATGAGAGCGAAAGCACAGAGGCCTCAGAGGTTTGAGTGCGGCGACTTGGTTGGAGCAAAGCACTTAAGCAGGAGTGTGGGCAGTAACTGGAGAAGTTGTCTGGGCCCAGATTGAACTGGGTTTAAACAACATACCGCGCTGCAGAGTTTTACTTCTGCCCTTAGGCTCTTGTCTCCGCCGCCCCATTCCGCGGCGAGCTCTAAGTCTGGGAACCACTTCTGCTTCACGCTCAGTACGTCTCTGCGATGTACAGCAGAGGTGATCAGGGAGACGTAAGGAATAACCCTGTGAAGTCAGGTGTCAGGAGAACGCGCAGTGCCAGACGCCTTCCTCCTTTAAGGATTCAACGGAATTACTTGTGGAGCTCCTGATCAAGATTTAAACAGTGTCCCTTATTTCTGAGGCACCGCTACGGAAATTCATAGCACACAACCCAGAGGGGGGCTGGGCTTTGGACCACAGTCCGTGCGGTTGCAAAGAGTCGGACACAGCTCAGCGACCAATCAGCAAAAGCTCTTTCATCATCTCATCATTCTGTTGAGCCTCAGAATCTTGGTGCCTTGGCAAGAGAGGACCAGCTTGGTGTCTAAGGCAGACAGAGCTGGTCTACCTCAGCAGCGCAGGAGCTGGGCCGGACCAGCGCAGCCGGGCTGGGCAGGCTCCTCACTCGGGTGCTGACCGCGTGCCGCGCCGCCTGCTCCCGTGGCCGGCCGGAGCGCCTCTCCGAGCTGCTGTCTTCATTGCCCTTTGGTGTGAAGGGAGGGAGAGCCTGTTCTGGGGAAGGAGTAGAGGAATAAAACTGTCAGGTGGCGGGTGTGTCTGGGGCCGCCCGCCCCGGTCTGGGAACTTAACCGGTAGCAACTCCTTTCTGCCAGTTCTGGCGGCTTCAAGTCCAGGGTCGCGTGTCGGCAGGCGGGTCTCTCCTGAGGCCCTCCTCCGTGCCTCATGATGGTGTCCTCCCGTCTGGAGGCCTTTCTTCTCTGCCCACACTCCTGTGTCTTTTCCTCATCTTACAAGGTCACCAGTCCTGCTGGATCAGGTCCCCACATTCATAACCTCCTTTAACCGTAAGAGCCTTGTTAAAGGCTTGTCTCCACACCCAGTCACACTGGGGTTAGGGCTTCCTCATGCAAGGGAGAGGGGCCCAGTTCCTTCCATAACGGGGACCAAAGTTTATTGCACACGCGCCTTAGGTCCTGTCATCTGGGTTCTTCTAAGGGAATGATAACCTCCCGTTGGCAGAGATGGTGATCGATTATCCTTCTTGTTTTCCAAGGCTTTCCTTTTATTTATTTTTAAATGTGTGTCTTTGGCTGTGCTGGGTCTGTGTCGTCGTGCACGGGCTTTCTCTAAGCATGGTGGGCAAGGGCCACCCCCTGGTTTGTGGCTGCCGGCTTCTCCCTGTGCTGGCTCTGCTTGCTGCTGAACACAGGCTCTCGGGCGCGGGCCCCGGTGGTGCGCTGAGTGGGCTCGGTATTGCGACTCGCAGGCTCGAGGTTGTGACCCACGGGCTCAGTTGCTCTGTGGCATCGGGATCTTCCTGGATCAGGAATCGAACCTGGGTCCCCTGCCTTGGCAGGCGGATTCTTATCCATTGTACCACCAGGGAAGTCCTGATCCGTGGCTGTTAGAGACGCTTCACAGCCACCATCCCCCATGACGTTACAGGAATCTCCCGGTTAGCAGAGATGATGTTATCTCTCGTCTACAGAAGGGGAAGCCAAACCGGGAGGGTTCCCGGGTTCCCGCCCAGTTACAAAGTGTCTGGACTCTGGTTTCCGGATCCTGGGCCTCTCTCTATCCCCCGCCTTGGTGTAATCTGCCCTTGACCACTCGGGACCAGCCCCTTAGCACCCTGACCTGGATTCTGACTGCTTGCTTCTTCTTCCCGCCCACTCCGTCGGAACATACGCACCCCTTCAAATCCTTCCATTTGATTATCAAAGCGACAAGTAGCTGGCTGAAGAAAACTGTCATTAATAATCCATGTTGACTCGTTGGTGCAAGATTCCCCAGGGGGGATCCTAGCCATGGGTAACAACCTGCGATACTTTATAGCTTGTGAAACACTTTCTTCATATCCGTGTCTAACTTGCTTTCACGCCCACAAGGGTTCTCTGCAGTGGATGCTACTATTATCCACGCTGCTTAGACTCAGAGATGGGAAGTTAGCCCCGAATCACTCAGGTGAGGTGCAGAGGTTGGCCTTGAACCAAACACTGGTGCTCTCTTTCCTCCGTCCTCCTGCACCTCCGAAGTCCACTAGACAGCTCAGAACAGTGTTCTGGGCACGGATGCTCTCCTCTAAACATCCTAGCCTGTGGCCCGCACGCCTCCCTGTGCATTCCTTCCTGACCGCCCTGTCGAGCTCCCACAGCGCTGGGACTTGAGACTCTGCTCCGGCCCTGCTTAGCTGAGGTGACCGCAAACACGTGTTCCCTCCTCACTAGGCCTTTGTTTCTTCATCTGGGATTAATTTCATCGACGAGGGTCCTTTTCCAGCTTTAAGAGTCTTAACAAACCGATTGTCTCTATCCTCTGTTTCGTCCATCCTGTAAACAGTTATTGAGTATCTGCTATGCGTCAGGCCCTGTGCTATGCACTTTCCCCCCCTTTTCTCATTTCTTTTTAAAGTAAACTTGGACCTTTGACTTTCTTACCAACAGAAAACAATAGCAACAGAAGAGAAAACCCAAGAATGAAAAAGAAGAAAAGCTTCCTCTGCAGGTTCTCGCACTGGCGCCCCACCACGGGAATGCATAGGCCTGGACCACAGGTCAAGCCCTGCAGGGACCCTGCCCTCTCTTACCTGCCAGGATTGCCCCTGGAAAGCATCTGGTTGGGTGCTTTTAGAGAAAAGCTCAGACATGCAGATGAATGACTGAGGAAGCAAAGAAAGGGCCTGGAGTAAGACGTGGCAAAGAGGGGGCCTGGGAAGCTGGGTCTTTCCTTCCGGAGTTTGGGGTGCTTTTCTCCCTCACTGTGCCTGGCATTGTGAGCTCTCCCTTCTCGCCTGCTGCTGAGCCTGCGGCCTTTCTGCTGGGTGTTCCTGCCGAGATCTGGCCTGTGCTGCTGTGACAGGCCTCATGGGTCACCGTGTCAACATGCAGATGTCCAGTCGCCACTGAAACTTAAGACACAAGAGTGTAAGGAGCAAAGCCTGATGCCCGGGGGTGAGCCCTCTCACAAGCAGGGCTTCCTTCTGGCCCTTTCCATGCTGCTGGGGCCAGAGTCAGTTAGCCCTCTCTAGGAAACAGCACGCTTTTCTGTCCCCCTCACTACACTTCTGCCCCCTGCTGCTGCTGCTGCTAAGTCGCTTCAGTCGTGTCCGACTCTGTGCGACCCCATAGACGGCAGCCCACCAGGCCCCACCGTCCCTGGGATTCTCCAGGCAAGAACACTGGAGTGGGTTGCCATTTCCTCTGCTGCCTGCTTTTCTCCAAA
>NW_011483639.1:12791-14169 GCF_000754665.1 Bison bison bison | reverse complement strand
TAGGACCGGAGGTAGTGGCCTGTAGATCTAGGCTCTGCTCACTCTGTATCCCACAGTCATTTGCTGAAAAAACCTTCCCCACTGCTTGTGTCTGGTCTCTCTAGGAGACATTCCGAGATTTAGGCCACCGAGGAGACAGTCAGCCGCGGCGTGGGATGAGCCCCATGCTCCTTTCCGTGTGGGAGCACCCTCATCCGTGCGTCTTCATAGAAACAGCAGCCTGGTGCCTACGTGTACACAAACAGCTGTTTGCACTGTCGGCCCTCAATTAGGTGAACGTCACCACGCTCATTTTAAAAATTGTATTTGATCAAAAGCAAACCGGCATGTGATTTAAAAAGGCAACTTCTACAGCCCTACAAGGTTTGTTAAGACCGAGAGTGCTCCTTGGCCTCCCTGCACACACCCCATCCCCACTTTGCCTTCCCTAGAGGGACCATTTTCAACTTCTGGCTCGTTCTTTTACTAACACCTGTCTGTACGTGTTAGCAGCAGGTTTGTACTGCTGCTTCCTGGCTTTTCAGTTCAGGGGTTATCTGTTGACGCCCCGCCAGGACGTGAGGACTCGGCCCCCTTTTCTCCCCTACATGCGTGTGCTTCCCACGCTCCCTTGTTCCCACTACAGGCAGAGTGTAGTTTCGGGTAGACCGATAGCTGTGCTCTTGTCCTTATGTGAGAGCTAAGCCGTGGGGTCAGCTAGGATGGCTTTTCCTTTCCAGCGTCTCTCTCTGGTTTGATTCTTGTTTTTTCGTACATTTAGGTTTCTAAGATGTAGCACTAATTACCTCTCAACCCTGCCAAGTGTCCAGATCTCTCAGCGTGCCCTTGGAGGCTTCCTTCCCTCCCGCTCTGGGGGCAGTGGTGCGTGGCTGCCGTCTCAGGAACCCCCACCCCTTACCGTCAGCCCCAAATTCCCTTGCCTCTTTCTTGTCTTGGATCACCTGTTTCTGGATCTCATGTCTTCTCATTTTTTGCTTCCTTCCCTCTTTTTGATGACTTATATTTTTGGAGACTTCTGAGAGTGCATGAAAGGGAAATTTTTTTGAACCATGCATGTCTGAAACGTCCAACTCCTGCTTGGTTAAGTGTGGGATCCTAGATAAGAAGTCATTTTTGCCTCAAAACTTCGACAGCATGGCTCCATTGTCTTCTAGCTTTCAGGGCTGCGGTGGAGGCCACGCCTTCTTTGCATGTGACCTGGTAGGAATTCTTTGTTTTCAGCATCAAGAATGTCACCAGGTCACACCTATCGTGTTGGCCACTTGGTGGCCCTTTCAGTGTGAAAGCTCATGTTCTATGATTCTGGAGTATTCTCTTGAGTTATTTTATATCCTTCATTGTCGTTCTAAAACTCCTGTGATTCAGCTGTTGGGATGAA
>NW_011483639.1:8037-12396 GCF_000754665.1 Bison bison bison | reverse complement strand
AAACACTTGTTTCCGCCAGAACTCACCAGGGCGGGTGAGAGGAATGATTTCACTATACTCCGTACCTCGTTTGTTTGGGCTTCCCAGGAGGCTCTAGTGGTAAAGAAGCCACCTACCAATGCAGGGGACACAAGAGATGTGAGTTTGATTCCTGGGTTGGGAAGATCCCCTGGAGGCGGGCATGGCAACCCACTCCAGTACTTTTGCCTGGAGAATCCCATGGACGGAGGAGCCTGGCGGGCTGCAGTCCACGGGGTCGCAAAGAATCGGACACTAAATGTTTACTCTTTCCCAAAAAGTGTTACTGATTTGTAATTGACATATAATAAATAAACTGCACATATTTAAAGTGTGTGCTTTGATCAATTTGACCCACACACGTATGGCCCACACACATATATGCACACATACTTAGGAAACCATCACAGTCGAAATACCGATCGCCCCCCAGAGCCCCATCCCCGCTGTCACCCGCGCCTCCGCCTCCCGCGGCCTGCCCAGGCAGCCGGGGGCCTGCTTTCTGTCACTGTGGGTTAGTCTGCCTTTGCTCGGTATAAATGGAATCACAGAGTGCGGTCTGTCTTTCTGCCCGGCTTTTTCTGCACTGGTTTTGCTGGGTCCTTTGGCGGCCACGCCTGGCTGTCCAGGTGAGACGGTTTCCCCAGCTGCACCCCTTCCACAGCCTTCCTCTTGCGCACGCCCTCACCTCGCGTCCCACAGGGCTCCCACCGCAGTGTCCCGGCCTTCCCTTCTGCACCCAAGCCTGTAGGCAGGAAAGGACAGAATTAGCACCCGCAGTGAGGTGACTGATACGATTCTATATGTATGATTTGGGTGATTGTACAGAAGACAAAACCTCACGTGTGGCTTGTGCCCAAGCAGTAAAGCTCTACTGATGGACTTCTGAGCATGAGCACGTAAGTTCGGGAGAGATTTTTGGACAAAGGCCTACCCTGAACCTCTGGACTTGCACCCTGGTAGCAGAATCCCCGCGAATTGAAATCCTTTCTGGTTCCATTCAGAATTTTGGTTTCCTGAAACGTCAGCCATTGAGAAGCTAAAAAAAGGACTAATGTCTTGCTGGCCTTCCTTCCTTTCGGTCTGTTTGGCAGAGAAAGAAACCCTGTGGCGATAAGAGGTCACTCGTGAAGGCAGGTTCCGTGTTTTGTCCCCGTGTCTCTGGTCTGGCCACCGAAAGTGGTCCCGGGCCGCCAGACCAAAGTCTGAAGCCGGCAGACCAGCCTGGCTCTGGAGGTGCCCCGGTTCTGCCCTTCCTTCTTTGCACGTTTAATCTTTAATTCTTCATCAGTTAATACACATTTCATTCTTGACAGTGCTGTGAAGGAGGAGAATTGGAAATATTTCTACATGTTAAACACGAGAAGAGAGGGGTAGCACAATCTTAACTTCAACGCACTGCTCAGCGGTGGCCCCGTCCGAGGGGAACCCCAGGCCGCTGCCCTCGCCGGGGACACGCTGGTAGGAAATCGTGGGCGGAAGCGGGGGAGCCAGGCTTACTTTGACATTCGGCCTATGCACTTACGGTTTGTAACAATTGCCAACGCAGCGATATTTATCACGTTACATGGTTGTATTTGTTAAGGCAAACTATCTCTGTGTTCTTCAGGCCGTGCGTTAGAACTCCACGACTTATTCACTAAAGACAAGTTTGTCCTCTTCAACACCAGCAGCGTTGCCACAGACACACACCCCCCCATCTCCTAGCACCGTCATCTATTCTGCTTTTCACAGTTTAACTTTTCTAGGTTCCACCTGCGAGGGGTCTGTACTGCTCCTCTTGCTCTGTGTGACCTGCCTCAAGGTCCGCGATGGGGGTCCTTCACTCAAGGCCCCGCGCTCGAGCGGCAGGGTGCCCTCACGTTCCGGGGTTTGTTTGTGCTGCGTCTTTTGTGCCCATTCATCCATCGATGGGCATTTGAGTTGTTTCCATCTCTTGGCTGTTGTGACTAGCGCTGAGATGAGCGTGGGAGTGCAGATGTCTTGCTGAAATCCTGTTTTCGTTTCCTTTGACTGTGTGCCCAAGAATGGGTTGCTGGGCCACAGGGTGAATCTGTGTTTTTGAGGACCCTCCATAATGTTTTCCATAGAGGTTGGGCCAGTTTACATTCGGAATCACCAATAATGTACAAAGGGATGGAATGTGTTTTCACATGCTTATCGATCAGCTGGACTTCCTCGTCTAAGCTGTCTGGTTGTAACCCCGCCCACTTAGCTAACAGGTGATTTTCACAGGAGCTGCGTCCTATGGACCCTCAGCCTTTACGGATTGTTGGCTACCTGCACTGTATTACTTTCTCCAAGTCTGTGGCTTTCCTTCGTACTTTTTGAATGTTTCTTGTGGAAAAAAAAGTTGAAAATTTTAAATAAGTAGATTTCGCAGTATTTTCTCTTACAGCTTTTGTGTTTTAAGAAATCCGTCTTTCCCCAGAGATCATAAAGTTATCTTTGTTTTTTTGTTTGTTTCGTGTTTGTTCAGAGTTAAAGCTTTTTTAGCCATCTTTATTTGGTTTGCAGTCTTACTTTTCCATTAAGAAGCTCTGTTGTCTCCGAGCCATTGAATGAGCACCTGTCCTCTTTCTGTGATCTGTAATGTCACGGCTGCCCATGCAGGACACCTCTGTCTCCGACCTTCAGATCCCACCCACTTTGTCTGTCTGCCTGTCTGCCTATTGTACTGTCTGCCTTGAGCTTTATACTTTATATATCTGCTAAGGAACATTTCACCTTCAAAAGGAGGGAAGTTTTTTTGGCTCTTTTTGGTCCTTTTTTTTTCCTCACATGATTTTTTGTTTTAATCCATATTGTCAAATGTCATGACAACCCTCTTGGGCTTTTTTAGAGGTTTGTATTTCATTTCAAATTAATTTGGGAATGATTGCCAGTTTTATAATATCGACTCTTCCCGCTCTCGAGCACGGCACGTCTCTGCCTCGGTTAGAGTCTTCTCTTCCTGTGCATATTTGTTAGATTTATTCTTAGGTACCCTCTAGTTTTTGTTGCTATTGTAAATGATGTATTTGTAAATCGTTTCTTAGAATGGCTTTTAATTTTATCGTTATTTTGAATTTATGTCTTTTATTATCATTTTCGGCTGCACCTCATCTTCGTTGCTGCGCGAGGGCCTTCTCTGGTTCGGCAAGTGGAAGCTGCTCTCCAGTTGCCATGCGCGGGCTCCTCGTTGCGCGGCTTCTCTCGAGGCGTGCGGGCTCACGGGCTGTGGTTGCGGCTCGCTGGCTCTGGGGCCCGTGGGTTTCGGTAGCTGCAGCACAGCTGCGCGTTAGCTGTGGCTTGCTGGCTTAGTTGCTCTGTGGCACATGGAATCTTTCTGGGCCAGGGATCGAACCCGTTTCCCTGCATTGGCGGGCAGATTCTTATCCACCGCGCCACCAGGGAAGTCCTTTTATAGTAGTTTTTGATGGTATATAGGAAGGCTGTATTTTTTAAATATTGGCCATCTATCCAGCAGCCTTGATGCACTCTTGTTAGTACAGTCATCTCCAAAGAAACTTTTTGAATTTTTCAATATAGAGAGTTAATGCAACTAGTATCACTTTATTTCCTTTCGCAGTCTTGCATCAGTTTCGTGCTTACTGTGATCTCTCAGACCTTTATTACAATATTGAATAGTCTTCACTAGAAAGAGAAGGCTTCTAATATTTCAGCACTGAATATGGTGTTTGCCGTAGGGTTTCACAAACTACTGTTTATTGGGCTAAGAAATGCTTTCATATTTCTAGTTTACAAAGAGTTTTCACTACGAATAGATGTTGAATTTTTAACATCATAATAATTTGCTGTGTCTATTGAGATATGTCTCTTTAATTTACTAATGTGAATAATATTGACTGATTGTCTAATGTTAAGCCAGCCTTGCATTCCTGGGATAAACTCTAATGGGTCATGATTTATTTTTGTACATTGCTAATACTGAATATTTTGTGTCTAAATTTGTGGATAATATTGGTCTCAAGTTTTCCTTTTCCATACTTATAGTGTTTAGAGGTGTAAACTATTTTTAAAAGGATTAGAGCCATTAGAATTGGAAGGGAATTTAAAGAGCATCCCATTTGATCATATCACTATAGAAGGAAAAACTGGAACCCAGAGAAAGGAAATGCCTTTCCAAAATTATATAGAGTTACAAACAGAGTTGGGACTAAAGTACTTGGCAGAGCACTTACAAACTTCCAGTTCTCTCCCATTCATGGTCTCTTTCTGCCTTTATAGCAGCCTCGCAGGAAGAGTGTTGGTTATTGCCCCTCGGTCAGAAAAGTACCCGCCTGCAATGCAGGAGACCTGGGTTCAATCCCCGGGTCACGAAGATCCCCTGGAGGAGGG
>NW_011483639.1:4025-7141 GCF_000754665.1 Bison bison bison | reverse complement strand
GGTCTGCAGCCTCTGTCGCTCCTTCCCAGCCAGGCTGAGGGCCGGGTCAGCCCCCAGTCACACAGACTCGGGGAGCCCCAGAACTGGAAGGGGCACTCTGCATGGCGGAAGGAAGCTGGCCGCCGAATTTCAAGTCACGTGAACCCATTGGGCCCCACGCAGGCCTCAGGCGCCACGTTCACGGCTGTGCTCGTCCCTACGGCACCCGGGCACCATGCTGTATCAGGTGCTCACCGTGCTCGACCCTGGGCTGGAGGGGAAACTATTCCCACTACATTGTCTGGAAATCTGTGGTTGGGATGAGAAGTTACGGTCTGAGAGAGCACGCGCCGGGGGAAACCAGCACATTTCCCAGGAGCTAAGTCACCTTAGCAGAAGAGATGTCAGCGGGAGTAGATGTCCGGTGCACGCTGGGGAGGGCCAAGAGGCTCCCAGCAGGGGTCAGGAAGGCCTCCTGGAGGAGGTCGTGGTGGAGCATGGGCTGTGTTGAAAGTAGGGGGATTCAGAAGGTCCGCGTTCGTTCCGGCAGAGGCCTCCCTGAAAGGGAGAGACGGGGAGTGGGTTAGGATGGGGAGAGCGGTTCAGCTGGCTCATTCGGGGCGGCTGGGGGACAAGTATGCCGGCAAAAACAGGTCCGTCTGGAGCTCATCTATGTGGGTGAGAGGATGAGGCCTTGCTAACGCCATGACTGTAGGGGGATCCCTGGAGGTAGGATGGATGGAACAGATTCAGAAGACGTCTGGAAAGAGGAATTGGCACGATACCATAGACTGGGTCTGGGGAGACAAGGATCCCAGCAGTGGGAAGAACTGGGCAGAGAGGAGGTGGGGTGGGTGAGGACCCTCCCCTCTGCACCCTCGGGCACACGTTAGGTGGAGTATGTCGTAAACTGGCAAAGTCTGCTTAACCTGCGCTGCGTGATGCCTTCCCTACCCCACATCCGAGCTCCTCGGGCTTCTCCAGACATCCACGTGCTGACCTCAGCAGACGGCAGTGCATTTCAGAGAAGCCTTCACTCCCCCGGCCCCAGCCTTTAACTGTGCGGGACAGGATGGGGCTGGAGACAATAGAGGATCCTTGTCTGTGTCCCTTGCAGGCCAGCAAGGCGGGGGTGTCCTCGAAGTGCCCGCCCACCCCCGAGGTCTTGAGCACCTTCCTGCGGTCACTCGTTGATTGCGCCGGGTGTCGCTGAGACTCCCTTCTCCAGGCGGGCGCGTGCTCACTGGGGACTTGAGTTTGCTGACGGTCGGCTGTGATGTTGAGACTGGACCACCCTCCTGCCTTGAGCTGGGACCCAGACCCCGTGGGGCTCCTCCTCCTCCCCGGGGCTCCCGTCAGCCGAAACGTGAGGCCGCTGGAGGCTGCAGCCGTTTCCTTGTGGGGCACCCTGCACAGAGTTCGCCACTGCTGACCTTAGCGGCGGCGACGTCCATCGTCACGGCGGGCACTGACGCTGCTGGCTGGGCTCCGTCTTCCCACTCGCCCTTGCACGCTTGCCTTTTCGGACTGGCTACAGGACTGTCCTTCGTTTCCACTGATCTTTGCTCAGTTTTCTCTGCCTGGCCCCTGAGGTCGTTTTGAACCCCAATTTGGCAGCCCAGACACGTATAGCATCCCTTCTGTGCTCCCTCTGTGATAAGCTGTGGCTCCCCTGGACTTGAGACGTTTGCTGGATGGGACGGGAGGGGGCCCAGGCCCAGATGACCGCTGTTCGTGCTCCTCGCCGAGGCGGTCAGCCGGTGTCTGCTCCCAGCCCCACAGGAACCAGAGGCTTCCGGGCGCCCGGGTTAAAGCCACGCTTGCCGCCTCCCTGAGTTGTGTTTGCGGCGGGTCTCTGTTCGTGCACACAGGCTTGTGTCTAGTCGTGAGAGCGGGGGCTCTTCCTTACTGCGTGGCACAGGCTTCTCGCTGCAGTGACTTCTCTTGTTTAGAGCACAGGCTCTGGGCGCACGGGCTTCCAGCCGCAGCACGTGGACTCGGTGGTTCTGACTCACGAGCTGGGGGGCACGGGCTTAGCTGCTGTGCGGCACGTGGGATCTTCTGGACCAGGGATCACACCTGTGTCTCCTGCATCAGCGGGCGGATTCCTGCCCACTGCACCACCAGAGAAGTTTGCCACATTTCTTTATCTCACAGTTGGGCATTTGTGGAGCATCCCTTCCAAAGCACTTTCACAGCTATTATGTTTTATCTAAATGCAGGCATGGCAGGTCAAAGGGGGACTCGCCCGCAGTCAAAGAAGTCAGCGGCAAGGCTGTTTGAACCTGGTACTGACCCCCACGCAGAGCTGCGTGAGGCAGGGTGGTGGTTCCAGGAGTGAACCGGGGGATTTTTTGGCATCTCTGGATGAGGCAGAAAAGACAGTCAAGCTGAAACCCCAACGGGTAGGCTAGGGATGACCGCAGAAGGCCTGGCCTGGTCTCTCCAGTCCCCTAAAGATTCTGCAGCTGCCAACAGTTGTAACGGGCTCTGGGCATGAGTTTTCCCAAGAGAAAACTACATAATTTTTATAATTTTATAAAACTTTATAATTTTTACCTGATATTTCAAAAAAAAAAATCTCTGAATCTAAACCAGTTTCTGTCACCCTCATTCTCCCTTCCAACCCAACTAGAGAGCGTGGGTGGATTGAGAAAGAGCAGAAAAGAAAGATCAAAACTGTGACAAGCCTCTGACAACATTTTAACTTGAAAATTGCCTGCAAACGGGAGGCGTAATCCCACGTGGGCAGATGCAAGTCAGGCGTGTGTCTGCTCAGCCTCCTCCGCAGCTCTTGACAAACACCCGGAAGGCACGTCCCTGGACGCGACCAAGCGTCTTGGAAAGATGAACCCACGTCGGCTGGCCTGGTGCCCAGTGTCCCCAGCACACTCCCGGGGCCTGTGTCCTTCTGCTGCCCCGGTTGGCAGCACCTCTGCCTGCCCACCCCCGACTGCCCCTCCCCAGCATCGCCAGCAGGTGCCCAGGAAGTGCTTGAGAGGAAGAGAGTCAGGAGATGGGGCTCCAGGCGAGTGTGCTCCTTCCCACCCCAGCCGGCTCTGCACACTTCCTGGCCATTAGACGCCGGTCCAGATGGCAAGTCTCTGTGTGGCTCTTAACACACACACACACTTCCC
>NW_011483639.1:3457-3925 GCF_000754665.1 Bison bison bison | reverse complement strand
AAAATCCTTCCCCCAGAGGAGACGGATACCTCATACCAGTCACCTGTCACCCCTGCCCTGGAGCCTCTCTCCAAGCCCGACTCACAGGAGGGCAGAGGCTTGTCGGGGAGCTCTGCCAACTTGCCCTTTCCCCTCTGGCAGAAGACGGGGTGTAGCCAGAGCCCCTCAGAAGGTGCCTGCACACCCAGGCTCCATGCTCTGCGTGTCCAGCCCTCTCCTCAGAGTCTGTAAGTCATCCGACGTTCTCCCGCCCCTCCCAGCCCTGCAGCCCGACGGGGCTGTCCCAGCCGTGACAGCTGCTGCTCCTGATGAGTTTCGGTGCAGTGAGGGATGCCTTAGGCCGGGGTGAGGTGGGTGAAGGGAGGAGGGGCCGTGGTAATCCGACCTCCGGATTACCACGTTTTCCACTTTCCAGAGGACACGGGGCCCTGAGGGGCGGCCTGCCTCACCGCAGATCTCAGGCCTCCC
>NW_011483639.1:1185-1799 GCF_000754665.1 Bison bison bison | reverse complement strand
CGCAGCCAGCACATGCCAGGGTGTGCGGGGTGGACGGGCCGGCGTGGGTAGGGTGGGCCGTGCATTGGTCTCTGCGGTTCTGGTCCTGGCTGTCTGTGAGAGCCCCTGGGAACCGCTACTGCCTGCGTCCACCACATCTCTGCGGCAGGGGCTTGGGGGTCGTCCTGCGTCTCCTCTGTGTAGCCAGCCAGGAGGACCTCTGATGGATGGGGCCATGGGGTCCTCACACATACATCTGTTTAGTAGGAGTAGGAAGGTGTGCAGTGCAACGCCGCGAAACCTGGGGAGCAGGGTGAAAACACGAGGAGCAGGCAGCTGTCTCTTGTGTCTTCAGCAGCGTGGTGGGAGCACGGCATGATTGCGTAGTTTTCGGTTTGGCTGAGACAGCTTGAGGCCTTGGACTTGTGGTCAGATAAGCCTGGGTTTTAGCTCCCTTCTGCTGTTTGCAAGCTGGGGACGGGGATGGGTGCTGAGCCTCCCTCTGCTGTTCAGCCTCCTGCACAGGGAGCTCTTGGGGCTGTGTGAGCACCGCCTGTGGCTTCTCCTGTTCCATCTCTGCCCCGAGTGTGCCTCTGTGACTCGACACCAGGCCTGGCTCTCTCTGGGGCACCCCC
>NW_011483639.1:0-957 GCF_000754665.1 Bison bison bison | reverse complement strand
CCCCCCCACGCTTCCAGTTTCCTCTGTGCCATCGGGGAGGCGGGAGTCTGCTCCCCATGCTGAGGGGACCCGGGAGGGCACCTCCTTCCTTTGGGACTGCACATGGACCTGTGGATTTCGCTGCAAGCAGACAGCCCGCTCCGGAGGAAGAGGGGCGCCCCAGAGCCCACCCACCCACCACGGCCCCAGGCAGGCTGTCTATCCCACAGCTGCAACACAGACCCACAGGTGTGTGGTAGGCCGGATTGTGGGCAGGGAAAGGAACTCAGACACCGTTCTCATGGGACGAGCTTGAAACACGACGTGGCTCATTTTTATTTTGTCTCAGAAAAAAACAACAAAATAATATTCCCTTCAGAAGGCAAGGCAGTTAGAGAGGGCCTCTGCCCGGGAAGCTCTGAGTCACCTAGACTCACCCCTGCTGGCCTGCCGTGGCCCCCTCGGCTCCAACCCCCGTCCTCGAAGGGGACGCGCGGCCGCTCAGGGCAGTGGGGGCGCCTGCGGCCAGGTTAGCAGCAGGACCGAAACGGAGCCAGCAGCCAGGGAGGGAAGGTAAAATAAAAAGGGTCTCCTCAGGCCTTCGTTTTCTACTGGAAAAACAAAACAGTCCAACGCCACCAGCAAGCACAGCAGCTCTGAACCCTTGGAAAGCCCGAGGAGCGGGTGAGTGTGCAGGGGGCCCTGTGAGGCCATTCCCCAGCCTCGGGCCAGCCAGCCTGCTCTGCAGAGACGCGGCGGCACTTGGCGGTGCTTCAGCGGCTGGGGACCGGCCCTGGCCTGGTGCAGGGCCGCCTCCGCGGACTCCAGACCCTCCCTGCTGGGCCTCACGCCGCTCCAGCCGGTGGGGGGCGCCCTCCTCGGTCCAAAGTGGGAACCGACCGCGAGAAAGGGGGTCTCCGCACATGCACTCTGCTCCCAGCACGACGGGTCCTCCCACGCGGGAGGAGAAAGTCCCTT
>NW_011483638.1:9007-10245 GCF_000754665.1 Bison bison bison | reverse complement strand
TTTAATTTCATGGCTGCAGTCACCATCTGCGGTGATGTCACAGTATAGAAGAGATTAAAGCCAAGGAGTGGGAAGTATTTTGCCCATGGCTGGGTAAGAGGAATTATATTCACTAAAAATGTATTTCACAAGTACTCTGCTGCAGTGGCTCTCAGACTTTACTGTACATGGAAATCACCTGCGGTGTTTCTAAAAAATCCTGATGCCCAGGTCACAACTTGGACCAAATGATCTGGATCTCTAGAGATGCGACCAATACACATTGAAGCTGGCTTAACTCCCAGCAGCTCCAAAGGGCCAGTAGTGCACATGTCTTCCCAATTTTGTGTTCAGTGACAGTTGGTGTTGTGCGTGTGTGGTCAGTCACTCAGTTGTGGATGACTCTTTGCAATCCCATGGGCTGTAGCCTGCCAGGCTCCTCTGTCCATGGGATTTCCCAGGCAAGAGTGGGTTGCCATTTCCTTCTCCCAGGGGATCTTCCCAACCCAGGGATCGAACCCAGGTCTCCTAACCTTCTGAGCCACCAGGGAAGCCCACAAAAGGGATACCTAGACCCCAAATGCTGGGTGTCCTGAAATTCAGAAGAAAAGGCCCTCAGATGCTTTCTAATCACCATTTGCTGTGAGAAACTTTTCTGCAGTGTAACCCCAGCAGCTAGAAATCTGAGACCCAGTGGAAACAGCTGTTCATTAGACCCAACTCTTTTGAATCACACCAGAGAATAGAAAGCCACACAAAGAATGATCTCAGCCTGTTAACCCACCAAGGAGTTTCCAGACATTCACAAGACACTGAAGTTACACACAGGAGACAGGAGAGGGATTAGTTAAATCATGAAGTTCCCAGTTGGATCCTGTGGCTGCTCAGATGGGAACTGGGTTTAAACTCCAGGGCCGAGCTAACTTGGCCCAGGGAGCAGAGCGCCAGTCAGCACTGGGCATGGCTGCTATCAATCCAAATAACTGTGGCCCCTGGAAGAGTGCAGAGGGTTAAAATCCAGACACTCATGAAGACTGTTTCCATGCAGTTTCACTTTGAGTCTTGGTAAGAAGTATATTTAGCTTGATCAAGTAAAGCAAAGAATGAGCAGGACATTTCAAGTTGCAAAAGACCTACAGAAACACGTGACTGCATCCTCCTTCTCTTCCCTCAGCTAACCAGAAACTGAGCCGCTCCCCACCTGGTGGGAAAAAAACAAGCTAACATATTTGCATGAATTTTCTGATGCACAGGCCTTT
>NW_011483638.1:4070-5646 GCF_000754665.1 Bison bison bison | reverse complement strand
AATATCACCAACTCAATGAACACGAATTTGAGCAAACTCAGGGAGATAGTAAAGGACAGGGAAGCCTGGCATGCTGCAGTTCCTGGGGTCGCAAAGAGTCAGACATGATTCAGCAACTGAACAGCAAGAGTGAGAAAACATGGAGAGAAACACTACTCCAGAGGAGAAGGCATAATTGGAATAGTTTATCTTGCTCAAAGTCCTGGGAAAATCTCACCAACAAATATCATTAGATCCTAGATATCTCTGTTGCACGCCACTTACATACTGGGGAGGCCAAAATCCCTAATTGGAACCTAATGGCTCCATTTATCATTTGAAAACCACCTTCTAACAACCATCTATTTCCTTTTTGCCAGAGCACCAAAATACGCCCTCTCTCCCCTCCTTTCTCCTCCTTTCATGATGTGTGACCTGAGGAGGAGGCATCAAAAGATGTTACCAGTGAGAAATTCAAAATAAGATGAAGAAACATTTTTACTTAACAGGATGAATCTGGACATTTCAGTAGTGGAAAAATTCACAAAGGTGAAGAATGTAGCTGGATAAGGTCTATGGCTCATTGTAACATTGGAAGGTAGAGAGGAAAAGAAATCTATCAAATGTCACCAATTTGCAACATAAGCAGATTGTGTGCTCGGTCAAGAAGGAATCTCCCTGACCTGAAAATGCCATGTTCACCACAGGGAAGGGGACATACCACCCGCTAGGGGTGGAAGTGGAGGAGTCTTACCAAGTTTGCCTGGGACTAAATCCCAGATGCTACTGTCAGGGTGTCTGTGGTGGGCAGTGAATTCCAAAGCATATGTCATCACCACTGTGACTCACTGTTACACAGACTAATCTACCCCGGCACTCGTGGTCCTCAGTTTCAAGGGCACTAATTGTAAATGTCATTGAAAACGATAAACAGGAAGCAAGTCACCAAAAATAATGCATCTGCTTAAAGAACAGTCTGGATTCGATTTACTATTGCACTGTGAGTGGGGAATCTGGTCTTCCAGCTTATTCGCCTCACATAACCACATCTGTTCCAAGGAGAAGGTGCTGCAGTAATTACAAAGCCTCTGTTCCTACAACGCTCTTTATCTTGTTCTTAGAAACCACCAGCACCTTTCATTGGGGCTTGCTATGGTGTTACCCAAAATGGACCACACAACTCCACCTAATTAATTTTGAGTTCTACATTGTTCCCAACTGGATAAACATTGTTAAATATGAGAAACCTGTTCCCACTTTAGAGTTCATTATACATGCCACTAAGAATTCCTAATCAGACCCTCCAACAATGATTCCAAGAAGAAAATAACTAGTTTTACCTGCAATTTCAGATTACTTCTACAATGCAGATTTTTTTATGTTCTCTAACATCTCGTGACAGCTTCTGTTCTTTGGAGTAGACTGCATGCATCCTAACAAAATGTACAAAGGCGGTATAGGTTCAAAGGAAAGAAGGGAATATGTAATGGGATGGTCATCTAGACAGAAGGTTACTTGTGATTTTTGGAAAGACTAATTGCTCTATTTCCTTTGGTGGTGACGATAAAAATCATACTGCATTAAAGAGAGGGAAGAA
>NW_011483638.1:0-441 GCF_000754665.1 Bison bison bison | reverse complement strand
GTTTGCCTCAACCAACCATGCTCCTCCTTTATCTTGCTTTAAAATGTTTTCATGAAACCCTTCAGGGAGTTCAGGGTTTTGAGGGCATGAGCCACCCATCTCCTTGCATGACCCTGCAATAAACCTTTTCTGCTCCAAACTCCTACTTTTCGTTTTGCTAGGCCTCACTGTGAGTTGCACACACAAATTTGCATTTGGTAACACTTGGAAGAGAGCAAGACATAAAGGATTCTGGTATTAGAGATATCACACAATTTGGAGTTATTTTGTTAAGCAGCTTTACCTTAACTTATTAAATCCAGACAGACTGGCCAACATGTCCTGCTGCTGCTGCTGCTATGTCGCTTCAGTCGTGTCCAACTCTGTGCGACCCCAGAGACAGCAGCCCACCAGGCTCCCCTGTCCCTGGGATTCTCCAGGCAAGAATACTGGAGTGGGTTG
>NW_011483637.1:18470-19230 GCF_000754665.1 Bison bison bison | reverse complement strand
TATAACCTCAAAAATCTTGTTTTAAAATACAAAGTTCCAGTTGTACCATATATCAAATGAGTCACTATGTTATGATATGGGACTTTGGGGAGTGGCTACTTTAGGAAAAACAACTCTGGGTGATGTGTATGAATCTAATCTGAAGCTAGCAATTGGGTATCAGTGTATTAGATGACCTCCAATACCAGACTACCTTATCTGTATGCAGGTCAAGAAGCAACAGTTAGAACCAGACATGGAACAATGGACCGGTTCCAAATTGGGAAAGGAGTACCTCAAGGCTGTACATTGTCACCCTGTTTATTTAACTTATGTGCAGAGTACATCATGTGAAATGCCAGGCTAGATGAAGCACAAGCTGGAATCAAGACTGCCAGGAAAAACATCAACAACCTCAGATATGCAGATAACACCACCCTTATGGCAGAAAATGAAGAGGAACTAAAAAGCCTTTTGTGAAGGTGAAAGAGAGTGAAGATGCTAGCTTAAAACTCAACATTCAAAAATCTAAGATCACAGCATCCAGTCCCATCACTTCATGGCAAATAGATTGTGAAACAATGGAAAAGGTGAGAGACTTTATTTTCTTGGGCTCCAAAATCACTGCAGATGGTGACTGCAGCCATGAATTTAAAAGACGCTTTTGAACTGCGGTGTTGGAGAAGATTCATGAGAGTCCTTTGAACTACAAGGAGATCAAACCAGTCAATCCTAAAGAAAATGAGTCCTCAATATTCATTGGAAGGACTGATGCTGAAAC
>NW_011483637.1:17460-18370 GCF_000754665.1 Bison bison bison | reverse complement strand
TCTAGTTCACTAATCCTCTTTTCTACTCTAATCTTCTGTTAAATCCAACTATAATGTTTTTAATCTCAAGTATGGCACTTTTTGATTCTAAAAGTTACCATTTGACTTTCATTTTTTTAAATTGTCTTTTTGATTTTCATTTTTAATAGATTCAGTTGTTTATGGAAATCCTCCATTTTTATATCTATTTTCTCCAACTTTCCCTTTACTTTTTGAGTATATTAACCATTATTACTTTGCAGTCTTTTTCTTCTATCACCAATATCTGGATCATCCCTGGGTCTCTTTCTATCATTTTCTTTTAGCCTGGATTTTGGTGATTTAGTACTGTTCTTGGGAGTGACTTTTATGTTTTTTGTTGAATGTCAGATTTTTTATATAAAAATTTTGTAGATGATCTCAGTGATACACTCTTCCTTCTGTAAGAATTCATTCTTTTTTGCAAGGCAAGTAAGGTAAAGACTAATAAGAATCCTTCAGAGATTGAGCTGCCTTGGGGCTATGTTTCAATACTCTCAGTCACTTTTCTTCTGATATAGCCTTCTGGTGGTCCCAACAGAGAGAAAGTGGCTGACAGACAGAACCTTCTCCACAGATCAGGTATTTTGTCTCCATAGTACCATAAGATCCCTGAAGACTCTGGATTGATTTTTCAGAGGTTTTCTGCTTAGCTAAATAATTAACCCCTTGCTCCATACAGCTTCAGAATTTGGCAAACATTATTGTGGTTAAACCAACCTAATGCCATTTTTACTGGGATTCTGGACCTTGTGCTTCATAGTAGAAGTTCTCTACTTAGGGTTAAGGGAGTGGAGATCCAGAATCTTAGGCTTTCTGCTTTGTGTCCAGTATTAGCAAATGGGAAAGAATGTATGGATGCAAAAGGTCACTTTACCTCTATGTGGAAACT
>NW_011483637.1:15245-15547 GCF_000754665.1 Bison bison bison | reverse complement strand
TCTTGTGTGTGAGAGAGAGAGAGAGAGAGGTAAATAGAGATGGAATGTAATGATTATTTGTATTTAGCTTATTCTATCTGTAGGGTTAAATCTAAGCTTATCTCTAGTTTCAGGATCTGGTAGTGTCTCCACTGGAGAGATTCTCCAGATGAATAAACGGTTTCAAATTGTGAAGAGCATAATTCAAAGAAAAATTCAGGCGATATCTGGTTGGTTGTTAGTGAAGTTATATTTTAAAACCTGGCAGTCAAAGTCAAAGCAAATGTTAAAAAAGAAAAGCAATTACCTAAGAAATCTATATA
>NW_011483637.1:12579-15145 GCF_000754665.1 Bison bison bison | reverse complement strand
TGTATTTGTTGTCAGGGGGCAGCTAGAATAATGTTCAAATTTATCAAACTTGCCTTCCTATGAAAGTAGTTGAGCCAAAGTAGTAAGACCCTTTCTAATTTATTTGGGTTTTAGGAGAAAATAAACCAATGAGAGACAAGCTTCTAATTGTTGTATAACAGCTTCCATAAATAAAGACCACTAGAGTTTCTCTTATAAACACTTCTATGCAGATATAATCCATATGCCATATAGTTTCCCATTTAAAGTACACAATTTTGTAGGGTTTTTTAAAGTACATTCACAGAGTTGTGAAGTCATACCCACAGTCTAATTTTAGAACATTTTATCACCCCAGAAAAGAAATTCTATACCCATTAGCATTCACCTGTATTCTGCCACATCATCCTCCGCCCTAGGCAACCACTAACCTACTTTATTTTTCCGTGGATTTGCCCATTCTTTATATTTGATGTAATCAAATTATGCAACAAATGACTTTTGTTATCTGACTTATTTTATTTAACATTTTTAAAGTTTAATCCATGTTGTAGAATGTCAGCATTCTTTTTTATTGTCAAATAATATACCACCTTCTCTTGATTCATTCATCAATTAGTAAACATTTGAGCTATTCCCTCTTTTTTGACCATTATGAATAATGCTGCTGTTAACATTTATATGTAAATTTTGGGGTCGATGTATGTATTCATTTCTCTTGGCTCTATCTCCAATAATTCAATTTAGGGTCATATGGTAATTATATGTTTAAGTTTGTGAGAAGAGCCAAACTGCTTCCAAAGTGGCTATATAATTTTCCATTCCCTCTAGTGGTGAATGAGTGATCAGTATCACTATTTACCACTTTTTGTTGCTGTCTTAAAAAAAAAAAATCCTAGTGGGCATGAATTGGTACGTTATTATGTTTCATTTCCATTTCCCTAGTGATTCATGATATTGAGCATCTTTTTCTGTGCTTATTGATTATTCATATATCTTCTTTGGTGAAATGTCAGGTCATAATACTGCTCATTTTTTATTGGATCATCTATCTTCTTATTATTGAGTTGTAAGGTCTTTTGTGTATTCTGGATACAAATCCTTTATCACATATTACTTACAAATATTTTCTCCCATTATATGGGCCATCTTTTCACTTTATTGATGGCACCATTTTCATCATAAAAGTTTTAATTTTTATGAAATCCATTTTATTTTGTTACTTATGCTTTTGGAGTTGTGTCTAAATTATTACCTAACCCAAGGTCAGGAAGATTTAAACCTAAGTTTTCTTCCAAAGGTAAGTAAGTCTTAACACTTACATTTGAGTCTATAATTCATTTTAAGTGAATTTTTTTTTAAATACTATGAGAGGTAAGGCTCAAAGTAATATTTTATATGGATACCCAGTTGTCCCAGAACTATTTGTTGAAAAGCTTATTCCTTCCCAGCTGAACTGTTGACACTCCCTTCTCAAAAATGAACTGACCACAAAAGTAAGGGTTTATTTTTTGACTTTACATTCTACTCCATTGCTATGCTTATACCAGTGTTGTTTTCATACCTGTACCTTTTTAGTAAGGTTTGAAAAAGTGTGAGTACTACAAATCTGTTATTTTTCAAAACTGTTTTGGATAGTGTGAGTTCTTTGTACTTATACATTAATCTTAGGAACATCTTCTTTTTAAGTTTCATTGCAAAAACCAGCAGAGATTTTCATAAGTATTGTATTGAATTTCTATTGTCAATTTGGCAGGGTACTGCTGCCTTAACAATATTGTTTTCCAATCCATGAACATGGGCTGCCTTTCCATGTATTTAGGTGTCCTTTAATTGTTTTCTTTCTACAAAAAAATGTTTTGTAGTTTTTAGAGTACAAATCTGCAGGGTATTTTTTGTTGTTGCTGTTAAATTTATCCATAGGTATTTATTTTTTATGATATTATAAAATAATTGTTTTCTTCATTTTTTTGGATGCTCATTACTACTGTATATTTTGTGTGTCTTTCTTAGAATTTTCAGTATATGAGATTGTATTACCTACAAACAAAGATAATTTTACTGTACCTTCTGTAGTTTAGATACCTATCATTTTTTATACTTGCCCATTTGCCCTTGATAGAACTTTTGTACAATGCTTAATAGAAATGACAAGAACATGCATCCTTTTCCTGTTCCTGATCTTAGGGGGAAAGCATCCAGGCTTTCACAATTTTAAATATTACATTAGCTGTAGATCTTTATATATGCCTTATGCTAGGTTGAGGATTTTGCCTTCTGTTTCTAGTTGGTATATTTTTAAGCATAAAAGTGTGTTGGATTTTGTCAAATGCTTTTAATCCATTTATTAATATGATCATGTAGTTTTTGTTCTTTATTCTATTAAAATGGTTTATTACCTTGACTGATTATTTTAGGTATTAAACCAAATTTACATTGGCAGAATAAATCCCATTTAGTCATAATGTGTGATCATTTTTAAAATGTTATTGGATTTGTTTATTAATATTTTATTAGAATTCCTATGTTTCTGAGGGACATTGATCTGTAGGTTTGCTTTTATATGTTTATAATTGTTATCTCTTCC
>NW_011483637.1:9959-10823 GCF_000754665.1 Bison bison bison | reverse complement strand
TGTGTGTGTGTGTGTGTGATGTCTTCACCACTCTAGCAGGCAATTTACAACATTGCCTTGACATCATTTATAAGGTCTCAAGGACAGCCAGGGGTGAGATTTTAAGGTTTTATCAGGTTTTTCCTGAGCAAGTACATGCCCATGCTCATTTGCATAATAGTTTTGATTGCCAGTAATATATCAGACAGAGAAGGCAATGGCAACTCACTCCAGTACTCTTGCCTAGAAAATCTCATGGATGGAGGAACCTGGTAGGCTGCAGTCCATGGGGTCACGAAGAGTCAGACACGACTGAAGCGACTTAGCAGCAGCAGCAGAGCTTTTCAAAGCCTCCATGGACATCCTTTTCCTAGGTTCTCCTTTTCAACTTTTGGGGGGACACTCATTTGAATGACCTTATGGAGCTGTACCATTTACAACTGTGACCTTATGGAGCTGTACCATTAACAACTGCACCTAGTTCTCTTCAAACAAAACAAAACAAAAACACCCTGAGAATAGGGATTTTTTAATTTTGAGAAAGCTCTGATTCAGATCAAATAACAAGAATACCCTGTGGATAAGACTCTTACAAGGAACTGCCAAACAAAACAACCTATGAAATGCTCAGGGGATAGGACTCTTTAGGTATTTCCTAGCATACTCTTCCTCCTCCAGTAGCTTAAAAACTATTGTTTTTACAGGTACCATAGAACTGGGGGAAGCGATATGTGAGTTAACGAAATTAAAAATGCCACAAATCCTACTGTTTTTACTGAGGTACAGTAGTTTTTCTTGAATAAACTCCCTTCAGATTGTTGTAAAACTTCGGTTAATTTCCTGAACCTTGAACATATTGATTTTGAAATTCTGTCATTATTTTCA
>NW_011483637.1:8914-9859 GCF_000754665.1 Bison bison bison | reverse complement strand
AAACTTAATTTATTTATTTTAATTGGAGGCTAATTGCTCTACAATATTGTAGTGTTTTTTGCCATACATTGACAAGAATCACCCATGGGTGTACATGTGTTCACCATCCTGAATTCCCTTCCCTCCTTCCTTCCAATCCAAATCGTCAGGGTCATCCCTGAGGGATGCACCGACCCTGAGCACCCTGTCTCATGCATTGAACCTGGTCTGGCGATCTATTTCACATATGGTAATATACATGTTTCAATGCTATTCTCTCAAATCATCCTGCCCTAGTCTCCCACAGAGTCCAAAAGTCTATTCTTTACATCTGTGTCTCTTTTGCTGTCTTGCATATAGGGTCATTGTTATCATCTTTCTAAATTCCATACATGTGTGTTAATATACTGTGTTGGTGTTTTTCTTTCTGATTTCCTTCACTCTGTATAATAGTCTCCAGTTTCATCCACCTCATTAGAACTGATCCAAATGCATTTTTTAAATAGCTGAGTAATATTCCATTGTGTATATGTACCATAGCATTCTTATCCATTCGTCTGCTGATGGACATCTAGGTTGCTTCTGTATCCTGGCTATTATAAACAGTGCTGCGATGAACATCGGGGTACATGTTTCTCTTTCTAGTTTCCTCAGTGTGTATCAGCAGTGGGATTGCTGGGTCATATGGCAATTCTATTTCCAGTTTTTTAAGGAATCTCCACACTGTTCTCCATAGTGGCTGTATTAGTTTGTATTCCCACCAACAGTGTAGGAGGGTTCCCTTTTCTCTGCACCCTCTTTAGCATTTATTGTTTGTAGACTTTTGGATAGCAGCCATTCTGACTGGAGTGAGATGGTGCCTCATTGTGGTTTTGATTTGCATTTCTCTGATAATGAGTGATGTTGAGCATCTTTTCATGTGTTTTTTAGTCATCTGTATAGCTTCTTTGGAGAAATGTCTGTTAT
>NW_011483637.1:8028-8746 GCF_000754665.1 Bison bison bison | reverse complement strand
AGTGTTTTGCCTATGTTTGCCTCTAGGAGTTTTATAGTTTCTGGTCTTACATTTAGATCTTTAATCCATTTTGAGTTTATTTTTGTGTATGACATTAGAAAGTGTTCTAGTTTCAATCTTTTACAAGTGGTTGACCAGTTTTCCCAGCATTACTTGTTAAAGAGATTGTCTTTTCTCCATTGTATATTCTTGCCTCCCTTGTCAAAGATAAGGTGTACATAGGTGTGTGGATTTATCTCTGGGCTTTCTATTTTGTTCCACTGATCTACATTTCTGTCTTTTTGCCAGTACCATACTGTCTTGATGGCTGTGGCTTTGTAGTATAGCCTGAAGTCAGGCAGGTTGATTCCTCCAGTTCCATTTTTCTTTCTCAAGATTGCTTTGGGCATTCGAGGTTCTATCTATTTCCTTACAAATTGTGGAATTATTTGTTCTGGTTCTGTAAAAATACCACTGGTAGCTTCATAGAGATTGCATTGAATCTTTGGATTGCTTTGTGTAGTATACTCATTTTCACTATATTGATTCTGCTGATCCATGAACATGGTATATTTCTCGATCTATTTGTGTCATTTTTTTATTTCTTTCATCAGTATTTTATAATTTTTATATACATCTTTTGTTTCTTTATGTAGGTTTATTCCTAAGTATTTTATTATTTTCATTGCAATGGTGAATGTAATTGTTTCCTTAATTTCTCTTTCTTTTTTCTCATTTT
>NW_011483637.1:4306-6153 GCF_000754665.1 Bison bison bison | reverse complement strand
AGGTCTAACTGGTCCATTGTATCATTTAAAGTTTGTATTTCCTTGCTAATTTTCTGTTTAGTTGCTCTATCCATAGGTGTGAGTGGGGTTTTAAAGTCTCCCACTATTATTGTGTTATCATTAATTTCCCCTTTCATACTTGTTAGCATTTGCCTTACATATTCTGGTGCTCTTATGTTGGGTGCATATATATTTGTCATTATTATATCTTCTTGGATTGATCCTCTGATCATTAAGTAGATTCCTTCTTTGTCTCTTTTCACGGCCTTTAAAGTCTATTTTATCCTTATGGGGATCCCCTTGTGTGTTATTTGTTGTTTTTCCCTTGATGCTTTTAATATTTGTTCTTTGTGTTTCATCTTTTTAATTTTATTAATATGTGTCTTGGGGTGATTCACCTTTGTTTCATCCTGTTTGGGACTCTTTGGGTTTCTTGGACTTGGGTGACTATTTCCTTCCCCATTTAAGGGAATTTTCAATTATTGTCTCTTCAGGTATTTTCTCATGTCCTTTCCTTTTGTCTTTTTCTGGGACTCCCATGATTTGAATGTTGGGGCATTTAACATTGTTCCAGACATCTCTGAGGTTGTCCTCATTTCTTTTAATTATTTTTTCTTCTCTGCTTCATTTATGTCCAACATTCTATCTTCTACCTCACCTACCCTATCTTCTGCCTCAGTTATTCTACTGTTGGTTCCCTCAAGAATGTTTTTGATCTCATTTATTGCATTATTCATTATTGATTGACTTTTTCTTTTTAATTTATTCTAGGTCCTTGTTAAACATTTCTTCCATATTCTCAATCTTTGTCTCCAGGCTATTTATCTGTAACTCCATTTTGTTTTCATGATTTAGCATCATTTTTACTATCATTATTCTGACTTCTTTTTCAGGTAGATTCCCTATCTCCTCCTCTTTTCTTTGGTTTGGTGGGCATTTATCATGTTCCTTTGCCTGCTGATTATTTCTCTGCCTTTTCATCTTGTTTGGATTGCTGTGTTTGGGGTGGGCTTTCTGTATTCTGGCAGTTTGTGGTTCCTCTTTATTGTGGAGGTTCCTCCCTGTGAGTGGGGTTGGGTGAGTAGCTTGTCAAGGTTTCCTGTTTAGGAAAGCTTGCGTCAGTGTTCTGGTGGGTTGAACTGGATTTCTTCTCTCTGTAGTGCAATGAAATGTCCAGTAGTGAGTTTTGAGATGTCTATGGGTTTTGCGTGATTTTGGGCAGCCTGTATACTAAAGCTCAGGGCTATGTTCCTGCATTGCTGGAGAATTTGCATGGTATGTCTTACTCTGGAACTTGTTGGATCTTGGTTGGAGCTTGATTTCAGTGTATGCTTGGAGGCTTTTGGATGAGCTCTTATCAATTAATGTTCCCTGGAGTCAGGAGTTCTCTGGTGTTCTCAGGTTTTTTACTTAAGACTCCTGCCTCTGGTTTTCAGTCATATTCTTACAGTAGTCTCAAGACTTCTACATCCATACAGCATGGATGCTAAAACATCTAGTTTAATGGGGAAAAGATTCTCCACAGTGAGGGACACCCAGAAAGGTTTGCTGAGTTACACGGTGAAGAGAAGAGGGAAGAGGGAGACTGACGTGACCAGGAGGAGAAAAGGGGGAATCAAAAGGGGAGAGAGCAATCTAGCCAGTAATCAGTTCCCTATGTGCTCTCCACCGTCTGGACCATTCTGAGAGGTTCACGGAGTTTCACAGATAAGAGAAGAGGGAGGAAGGAGATAGAGGTGACCAGGAGGAGAAGAGGGGGAGTCAAAAGTAGAGAGACAAATCTAGCCAGTAATCAGTTCCCTAAGTGTTCTCCACATCCAAGAACACCCAAAGACATTCACAGAGTT
>NW_011483637.1:0-372 GCF_000754665.1 Bison bison bison | reverse complement strand
GTTGGACATGACTGAGCGACTGAACTGAACTGAACTGAACTGAATATACATGTTTCAATGCTATTCTCTCAAGTCATCCCACTCTTGCCTTCTCCCAGAGTCCAAAAGTCTGTTCTTTACATCTATGTCTCTTTTGCTGTCTTACAAATTATTTTTATACAAATCTTTGAATTATTTGTTGGTGGCTCAGTGGTAAAGAATCCACCTGCCAATGCAGGAGACACAAGAAATGCAGGTTTGATCCCTGGTTTGGGAAGACTCCCTGGAGTAGGGTACTGCAACCTGCTCCAGTATTCTTGCTTGAAAACTTTCATGGATGGAGGAGCTTGGTAGGTTACAGTCCATGGGGTCACAAAGAGTCAGACATGACTA
>NW_011483636.1:4792-5143 GCF_000754665.1 Bison bison bison | reverse complement strand
CCACTAGACCATTCAGATATGACCTAAAGTCAAATCCCTTATGATTATACAGTGGAAGTGAGAAATAGATTTAAGGGCCTAGATCTGATAGATAGAGTGCCTGAGGAACTATGGCCAGAGGTTCGTGACATTGTACAGGAGACAGGGATCAAGACCATCCCCATGGAAAAGAAATGGAAAAAAGCAAAATGGCTGTCTGGGGAGGCCGTACAAATTGCTGTGAAAAGAAGAGAAGTGAAAAGCAAAGGAGAAAAAAAAAGATATAAGCGTCTGAATGCAGAGTTCCAAAGAATAGCAAGAAGAGATAAGAAAGCCTTCTTCAGTGATCAATGCAAAGAAATAGAGGAAAAT
>NW_011483636.1:0-337 GCF_000754665.1 Bison bison bison | reverse complement strand
ACTGGGAGTTGGGAAGCCTTTTCTACTGACAATGAAAACTCATCAGGATTTAAAGATTCAATGCTCCCAGCTTCATTAAGATCTTCCTACAAAAAACATATATTTCTGCTTTATTGATTGGAAAGGACCCTGATGCTGGGAAAGATTGAGGGCAGGAGAAGAAGGGGATGACAGAGGATGAGATGGTTGGATGGCATCACTGAAGCAATGAACATGGGTTTGGGTGGACTTCGGGAGTTGGTGATGGTCAGGGAGGCCTGGCCTGCAGGAGTTCATGGGGTTGCAAAGAGTTGGGCACAACTGAGCGACTGAACTGAACTGAACTGAACTTATGCCA
>NW_011483635.1:9040-9888 GCF_000754665.1 Bison bison bison | reverse complement strand
ACCTTCTTCTTATTGGCTATGAGCTTCCAGAGCCCTGGAGGCAGGGTCAACCAGTAGATAGCTCAACTCAGTTGTTCTTTGAGAAGTTTATGCAGATACTTATTGATTCAAGTTCATCAAGAAACATCACCAGGGTTTCAAAGGTTCACTGTGTGTGATGACACCAATATGACATCAATAATGTCCTGGTATATTCAAAATGGGGAAGATCTTTCTAGTCCAGTCTCCAGAGTGATACCCAATTAAGAAATCCTTTGCATATTTTTTCTTCCTGTATATATAGTTCTCCACACTGCTTTTTTCATTGGTATGACTCATTAAAGATAATCCCTAAATATAGTTCAAGTTGATTGTATACTACGGCATCATATTAGTGTTCTGTAACAATATAATTATTCTCTTATTGCTGGTCATTTAAGTTACATTTGAGTTTTCCACTCTAAACAATGCTGTGAGGATAGTTTTTGAATGTATCTTTGTCCAAATATCATATTATTGCATTAAGGTAAACTCCTAGATGAAAAAGTGAAGATGTCACACACACACATGAATACTACTCAGCCATGAGAAAGAAGGAAGTCCTGCCATTTGCAACAAGATGGGTGGATCTTGAGTGTATTATGCTAAGTGAAATGAGTCAGAGAAAGACAGATACTGTGTGTGTGATATAACTTATTTGTGGAGTCTAAAAAATCAAACTGATGGAATATTCTACCCTGGTTATGAGGAGCTGAGGGGTGGAAGAAATGGACAGGTGTTGGTCAAAGGATACAAGCTTCCAGTTGTAAGCTGAATTAGTTTTGGGAAGCTGATGTTCAGCATGATGATTATAGTTCACAATACTCTAT
>NW_011483635.1:3720-5607 GCF_000754665.1 Bison bison bison | reverse complement strand
ACTAATTTCAGACTTCTGGCCTCCAGAAATATGAGTGAGCAGATTTCTGTTATTTTAAGCCACCAAGTTTGTGTCATTTATTAGAGCAGCCCTGGGAAATGAATGGGCTTTCCAGGTGGCTCAGTGGTAAAGAATCTGCCAGCAATGCAGGAGACGCGTGTTCGATCCCTGGGTCAGGAAGATCCTCTGGAGAAGGGAATGGCAACCCACTGCAGTACTCTTGCCTGGAGAATCATGGACAGAGGAGCCTGGAGGGCTACAGTCCATGGGGTCACTAAGATCCCGACACGACTGAAGTGACTTAGCACACACACATGCAGGAACTTTTGTAGTTTTATTTAAAATGCATTTTAAAGTTATGTGCAATCTATCCTTTTCTACATATATTTTCATATTCATACTTTTAAAATAAAGCTAACAGCCTTGTTAATCACCACCTTCACAGAGAAAACATTTGCAACATCCTAGAAACCCCTCAAATGTCCAATCCCACTAGTAACCCCATACTTCCCTCCATCAGATGTAACTGTCACACTGCTTTTTCCAAGGAGTGGCTTTCTTGATTTCCTTTGTGGTTTTTATCATCTGTGTATGCTACTCCTGAACAATATAGTTTTTCCCAGTTTGGAACTTTATTTCGATGAAATCATACTGTATGCATTTTTCTGTGTCTTACTACTCAACGTTGTGTTTGTTAGATTCATTCACGTTCTTGTATGTAGCTCTGATGTGTGGCTTTTCACTGCTGTATAACATTCCATTGTATGACTATACCACAATTTATTTATCCATTTTACTCTTGATGGACAGTTATTTCTAGTTTGGGGAAATTATGAATAATGTACATTCTTCTGTATACATCTTGATATAAAAGAGCACACATTTTCCCATGTCACTAGATAATGTCCAACTATTTTCCAAAGCAGTCAAACCCATATACTGATATCAGCAGTGTGCAAGAGTTTTTGTTCCTGAACATCCTTGAAACACTTGGTATTATAGGGCTTAATGTTTTTTGCTGAACTCATGTGATATGCTCTTATGGCTTTAATTTGCATTTTCTTGAATTACTAATAACTTTAATCATATTTTCATCTATACATATTAAAGAACATGTGTATGTATACATGTAAAAATGTATACACATACAAATGCATTCTTTGGCCATTTCAGTTCTTCTTTTTAAAAGTTTAAGCCCATTTTACTATTGGTTTGTTTTTCCTTTCCTCATTGATTTGTGAGAGTTCCTTTTATGTGTTTTGCAAAAATATTTTCTCCCATTTTGTAGCTTGCCTTTTTACTGTTTTAATTATATCTTTGATGAACAAGTTCTTAATTACAGAAATTTTAAAAATAAAGAAAGAAAAAATAGCTCATAATTCTACCACCCAAAGATGGCCATTGTTAGCATGTCTTTTTTCTCCCCAGCTTTACTGAGGTTTAATTGACAAATGAAACTGTATATACTTAAAGGGTACAATATGATGATTTGATATGTGTATATGTTGTGAAATGATTACTACAATCAAGTTAATTAACCCTGCCATCACCTCACATAATTACCTTTTTTTTTTTTTTTTGATGAGAATGACTAAGATCTACTCTCTTAACAAATTTCAGGTGTCGCATACAGTATTAACTGTAGTCACCATATTAGATTTCCAGAACTTATTCATCTTGTAACTGAAAGTTTATACACAGCCCAGTCCCTGGCAACCACCATTCTACTCTGTTTTGATGAGTTTGGCTCTTTCTTTTTAGATTTGACATGGGAGTGAGATCCTGCAGTATTTGTCTTTTCATGTCTGGCATATTTCACTTAGCACAATGCCCTCTGGGTTCATCCATGGTGTTTCAAATGTCAGGATTTCCATCTTTTTAGGGTTC
>NW_011483635.1:675-1205 GCF_000754665.1 Bison bison bison | reverse complement strand
GTGTGCTGCAGTTCATGGGGTTGCAAAGAGTTGGACACGACTGAGCAACTGAACTGAACTGAGTGGAGGTAAAGTAGTTCATTGTTTTGATTTTGATTTGATTTTCCTTACTAGTGATATTGAGGATCTTTTCATGTACTTATTGGCCATTTATATATGTTCTTTGGAGAAATGTCTATTAAAAAATTTTGCTGTCTTGTTATTGTGTTGTAAAGAGTTCTTCCTATAGACAGGGTCAAGCCTCTTGTTAAATATATGATTTGCAAATATTTTCTCCAATTTTATGTGTTGTCTTTTCACTTTCTTGATGACATCCTTTTAAACATAATTTGATGTAGCTCATTTCATTATTGATAGTGCTTTTTGTCATCATAAGTTCTTTCCTACACTGAGATCATGAGGATATTTTTCTGTATTATTTTCTAAAATCTTTAACTTTTACACTTAAGTTTTTGATTCACCCAGAATTGATTTTTGCATATGTGAGCTCAAGGTCCAAATTCATTTTTTTTTTTTTTTGCTATATAGAT
>NW_011483635.1:0-392 GCF_000754665.1 Bison bison bison | reverse complement strand
GCATTTGCTTTTGACATAATCATTTCATTTGCAAATAATAACAGTTCCCCCATCTTTATTCCTTTTATTTATTTTTCTTGCCTTAATATGCCAACTAGTGTGCTCAGCAAAATGCTCAGCAAAATGTAATCTGATAATATAGAAAATTACATTCAGATCAGTTCAGTCGCTAAGTCGTGTCCGACTCTTTGCGACCCCATGAACCGCAGCACACCAGGCCTCCCTGTCCATCACCAACTCTCGGAGTCCACCCAAACCCACGTCCATTGTGTTGGTGATGCCATCCAACCATCTCATCCTCTGTCGTCCCCTTCTCCTCCTGCCCCCAAGCCCTCCCAGCATCAGAGTCTTTTCCAATGAGTCAGCTGTCCACATCAGGTGGCCAAAGTATT
>NW_011483634.1:28405-28707 GCF_000754665.1 Bison bison bison | reverse complement strand
AATTTGTTTTTAATTTATTTGGCTGCACTGGGTCTTAGTTTGTGGCCTGTGAACACTTAGTTGAGGCATATGGGAACTAGTTCCCTGACCAGGGATCGAATCCAGTCTCCCTACATTGGGAGCACAGAGTCTTAGTCACTGGACCACCAGGGAAGTCCCAAACACCTCTGGTTTAGCCACTCAGAATGGTTGTCTTCCTTCTGGTTGCTGCTGCTGCTAAGTCGCTTCAGTCATGTCGGACTCTGTGCAACCCCATAGATGGCAGCCCACCAGGCTCCCCCATCCCTGGGATTCTCCAGGCA
>NW_011483634.1:22952-24413 GCF_000754665.1 Bison bison bison | reverse complement strand
CTAAGAACATACACTCTGGAGTAAGAAAGAGTTAGTTTTAGTCCTAGCTCCATGTATTAGCTTGGGACCTCTGGCAAATCACTTAGGCTCTCTGAATTTCAGTTTTCTCAAATGTGAAAAGAGAATATACCAATACCTACTTAATAGAACTGTGAACTTTTCTAAAGGTTTTAAAAATCATCAGTGAAAGTATGTAGCATACTCCTGACCTATTCTAAGTGGTTCCTATATGTAAGCTAACTTACTCCTAATCTAACCAAATATGTCCATGCAGATTTACTTAGGAGAGCACTTTCAAATGGTTATTCTTAGATGATCTGCTTTAACATCCTGTTTTATTAAGTGAAGACTTCCAATTGGTACCCTAATATTTGTTTATAAATGAGTATTTCTAAAGTGCCTGAAATTTTGTCTTGTTAACATTATTCTCATTTGTTTTCTTTACAGATAATATATTTTTAAAAAACTTCATTCAGCCAACAATCTTAGAATCACCCCAAACACCAGTTAATAAGATATTTCCATATTTTGATTTTACAAAGTACTTTGCATTTAAACTAAAAAAAAGAAACATTCTTATCATAATCTTTGCTCAAATGCAAACAAAAATTGTCCTGCCAGGGGGTCTACAGGTTGTAGGTGAAAACTTAACATTCAGCCAAGACTTAATTCAGTCAATAAAGTAATACTCCTATGCCTAGGTAGATGTGTAAATTTTGTCCACATGATAAATAAGCAGGCTGTGATTTCTATCAAATCAATCTTGGCTTGAGTCAGTCTGGCTCTAATCAATAAATCTGGATGTGCACTGAAATATGAAGTCAATATATGCAGTGTTACATTCACTTCAAACTCCTCATCAAAAATACCTAGCAATTTTTCTATTATTGCCATAAATTCAAAATACAAGGCTTATTTCTTTTTCTTTTAACTACCACTTTAAAGGGACAATACGTTTCAGGGTCCTGAAAAAGCTCTTACTTGGATCTGGTTAGAAATTCACATAGATGCTCTGAGCCAATCAATGCAGTATCTACAATTACATTGGAATGCACTATAAAGCAGAATTGGGTATGAGGCAGTATTAGTGAAAATGGAGGTGTTTGAAAGTTATTGCTGGGATATTTGGAGTTTTTATTAGCAATTCTAAGAAATGGGAGGCTTTTGGGTAATGTGTGAATCACAGAAAAGATATCAACCATTTTCTGGCCAAGGTTATGGGCCTTTCACTGCTTCCCTTAACAATATTCCTTCTCATCGTGTGTATGTGTACAACACAGCCAGCCTCATCGAAGCCCTCTGATCTTGGCCATGCAATAAGTTTATGCAACTTTATCAGAATTTTAAGATTGCTGGAAGATCCCAGCCTGCTCATTCCTTCTCTGTGCTCAAACAAATTGTAGTCAGCCCTCCTTGCTTCCTTCCAGACTGGTTTCCTTCTAGTAACTGCCCCTGACACTC
>NW_011483634.1:18471-21007 GCF_000754665.1 Bison bison bison | reverse complement strand
ATTGGATGGTATCACCAACTCAATGGACATGAGTTTGAGTAAGCTCTGGGAGTGGTGATTGACAGGGAGGCCTGGTGTGCTGCAGTCCCTGGGGTCGCAAAGAGTTGGACACGACTGAGCAACTGAACTGAATTCCCTTTTTATGTGTTATTTGCATACATTGTGTACATTTCCACAAGGTCCCTCTTTCCCCAAAGAGGGATAGAAGTTAAGAGCACAGGCTTTCAAGTCAAACTGTCTCACTTCAGATTCCAGCTCTGTCATTTGCTGACTAACTTCATACAATGTTATTTAACATTTGTATCCCACTTTTCCTATCTCTAAAATAAAAATAATAGTATTACCTATCTTGTGGATCATTGAAAGGATTAAGGAGTTAATATACAAAAAGTGCTAAGAACAGTACCTGGCTCATAATAAATTCACAACATATTTTTTGCTGCTATTATTATTCCTACAAACCATAAACTACATCTTCCAAACATTTGGTACCACCATCTACCCAGCATAATACCATGACCACAGCACCACAACACAGCCACCCTCTTCTCTAAATCAGAGCTTTATATTCTAGGGCACTTTCAGTATTTGTATGTTTTCAAACTGCCAGCCTAACCACTGAAGTCATATGTACAAAATGTAATGAAAGCTCTTTTTTTCTTCCAGGTGACCTAAAAGAGGTCTATCAGCAGACCATTTATTCTTCTCACACTTGTGCAACTACATCTAAAAAAAATTTTTTTAAATAAAGAAGACTGGCTATATTTATATGCCCAAATTTGTTTTATTAATATTAATGCTTAAGTCAATTGAATTTATTAAAAAAATAATTCATTTTTTATTCTTCTCTCCTTCCTTTCTGTGGAGGATAAGAGGGACTCTATATAACTAACTTCTATTTACCCTTCAGATCTCTTGTTAGGCAGCACTTACTCCAGGAAGCCTTTATTCCCTGCTCTGTGATCCCTAAGTCCCTCTGTGTTTGTGCTCATCTTGACATCAATCACACTGAATTAGAATCACCTAGTCACTTGTCAATCTTTCCCACTCCAGGAACATAAGTATGGTGTACATCTCATCGCCTAGTGATTACAACACTTGATGCACAGTAGGTACACAAGAAATATTCATTTATGTGTTATTATAGCTGAAAGAGGATGAGATGGTTGGATGGCATCACCAACTCAATGGACATGAGTTTGAGCAAGCTCCGGGAGTTGGTGGTGGACAGGGAAGCCTGGCGTGCTACAGTCCATACAGTCACAAAGAGTCGGACATGACTGAGCAACTGAACTGAACTGATAGCTGAGTTATTCCCAGTAGTTAGTTTGGTAGGATTTTTCTTCCTTGTCAACCAGGAACTTCAGTGTTGTGTAGGTAGAATTACAGTCCAAAAGTCCAAAACAAAATGCAATGATATCAGGGAAACCCTATGTATCATCAGAATAGAAACTATATCTACAGTTGGATTTGAAGGAAAATTAGAAAGCTCCTACACAAATATCTCCTCAACCAGACCATCTACTTCAAAACCAGATTGCCACAGGTTCAAAGTTTGCAGGATGATAGCAACAGAAAAGCAACATTTCTTGAATGCCTTCTTATGTGATAAGCATATTATGTATGCTATCTCCTTTCATCTTCACAATGACTCTAAGATATGGGTATGACTACTCACATTTTATAAATGAAGAGACAAAGTCTTAATGCTTGGATAATTTGCCCAAGGAAACGTAGAGAAAAAATAAACAGCCAGGGTTTAAACACAGGTCAGCCTGACTCCACATTTATGTGTTTTCTATTATTCCATAGCAATACCCAGGAGACAGATCCTAGACAATTAAGACAGAATGAAAGTAAAATACAAAAAAAAAAAAAAAGCTTGCGAGGTGGCTCCACACGTGTTTGGCATGGTCAAAAAGGGTTTCAGGGATGAACAGTATCATTGCATACTATGGCTAACAGAATAATGCCCCCCAAAGGTGTTCATGTCCTAATCCCTAGAACCTGTGAATATATTACTTACCTGGGAAAACGGATTTCACACATGTGAATAAGGTTAAGGAATCTGAGATGGGGACATGATCCTGGATTATCCTGGAGGACTCTGTGAAATCAGATGGGCCCTGTATTAGTTTCCTGTGGCTACTGAAACAAATGGCAACCCATTCCAATATTCTTGCTTGGAGAATCCTAGGGACAGAGAAGCCTGGTGGGCTACAGTCTATGGGGTCGCAAGAGTTGGACACGACTTAGCAACTAAACCATCAACAACCACCACAACTGTAACAAATTACCACAAAGTGCGTGGCTTAAAACAACAGGAATTCTACATTGGGAATTACATATACAGGCCACTGATTCTATGTATAAAAAAGATAGCTAATGAGACCCTACTGTACAGAACAGGAAACTACTCAGTGCTCTGTGGTGAGGTAAATGGGAAGGAAATCCAAAAACAGGGAATATATGTATAGTATAGCTGATTCACTTTGCTGTGCAGTAGAAACTAACACAACATTGTAAAGCAGCTGTG
>NW_011483634.1:15837-17919 GCF_000754665.1 Bison bison bison | reverse complement strand
TCTTCAGAATGAGTGGTTTATCGTGGTTTAGTATCCCCGGGGATACTCCTTCCTTGCCTTGTCCAGCTCTGGTGGCTCCAAATGTCCCTTAACTCATAGCTGTATCACTCCAGTCTCTGCCTCTGTGATTACACTGCCCCCTCCTCTCCTCTGTGTGTCTCTCTGTCTACGTTAAATTTGCCTCTGCCTTTGTCTTCTAAAGACACTATCATTAGATTTAGAGCCCAGCCAGGCAACACAGGATGAACTTTTGTCTCAAGATCTGTAATGATATCTTCAAAAAAGCTTTTTCAAAAAATGTAGCATTCACAGGCTCTGGGAATTATGATGTAGACATATATTTGGCGGGGGGCCAAAGATCAACCCCCATATCTTTAACAGTGGAGAACCTTTTTCAACGTTGGTCAGAGGGAGATGTGACTACAGACAAATGGTCAAATAGATGCAATGTTGCTAGCTTTGAAGATAGAAGACAGAGTCAAGAGACAAAGAATGTGGGCAGCCCATAGAAGCTGTAAAAGGCAAGGAAACAGATTTTCCCCTAGAGCCTCTGGAAAAAAAATGCAGTCTTACCCACACCCTGATTTTAGCCCAATGAAATCATTTTGGACTTTGGAACACCCCCATCCCCAGAACTGCAAGATGTTAATTTGTGTTGTTTTAAGCCACTAAGTTTGTGGGAATTTGTTACAGCAGTAATAGAAAAGGGCTTCCCTGATAGCTCAGTTGGTAAAGAATCTGCCTGCAATGCAGAAGAGCCCAGTTTGATTCCTGGGTTGGGAAGATCCTCTGGAGAAGGGATAGGCTACCCACTCTAGTATTCTTGGGCTTCCCTTGTGGCTCAGCTGGTAAAGAATCTGCCTGTTAATACAGGAGACCTGGATTCAGTCCCTGGGTTGGGAAGATCCCCAAGAGCTTCCCTTGCAGCTCAGACAATAAGGAGTCTGCCTGCAATGCAGGAGACCTAGGTTCGATCCCTGGATTGGGAATATCCCCTGGAAAAGGAAATGGCAACCCACTCCAGTGCTCTTGCCTAGAAAATCCCATGGATGGAGGAGCCTTGCAGGTACAGTCCATGGGGTTGCAAAGAGTCAGACACAACTGAGTGACTTCACTTTCACTTTTTTCAATAGAAAATTCATGATGGGATTGAAGAAAGTTAGAGGAAATGTTTGGATCAAAACAAGTATGGAAGTCAGAATCAAGAGGGCAGGTGGTGGAATAGAAGATGTAAATGCCACAAGGCAGAGAAGGGCAGATGGCAAGAACTCGGAAAGCACAGGAGGGACATGAGGACAAAGAAAATAGGAGACCTGATAGGCATTACTAATACCCAGAAGCACCCTGACAATGGAGCATCAGGCCAGGGGATGAGTCCTAAAGTAGGGAGCCCAGACCTGGTGGAGTGAATACAGTTGGATGCTTGTTGTCTAGTTAGAATATGTGTGGGCAGGAGAGAGTGGTATCATCTGGCAAGCCTATCCATATAGAGTTGTCTGCAACTTTCACATTACTCACTATTTGGGTTAAGGCATTGAAGGTCCTCCTTAAAGTTCAAGTGTCACACTAACATCACCTATTTAATACAGAGAGAACTTTTAAAAAGATTTCCTAGTCAGTCACTTAACAAGGTCTGAGAGAAAGTCTCCAAGACTGGTAAGTAAATGCCAATAAGAAACAACTAAGAAATTGTTTACCACATAGAGCTCAAGTCAGGGACAAGTACTGAGTTTGCCATATGTTATAAACGCAACAAACATCTGTTGAATGGATGAGTGAATACCTGAATGAATGAAAACACTGAAGACTTGAGAAGTTTGTAGGACACGATGACATAAAGAAAGAAAGATGTGCAAAAACAGCAGTGGGACTCTATAGGCAATCCTGGGCTATGTATCCATTGTCTTGGTCATGGATAATATTTCCCTGTGACTGGGCTGGTGTGTCTTTTTATAGCATTTATCTCTTTTCATAAATAACTCTATTGTTTCTAATTCCTAATTTCAAAAGTAATATATCTCAAAAGTGAAAGGAAAGTGAAGTCGCTCAGTCATGTCCAACTCTTTGCGACCCCATAGACTG
>NW_011483634.1:15163-15488 GCF_000754665.1 Bison bison bison | reverse complement strand
CCTTCACAGAGCACCAAGCTACACCCTGTGCTACACAGCTGCTTGTCTTACGTCTTTCTCTATAACTCTGCCTTATGCCTTTGTCTCAGTTTCTGTCTCTGCACACACATTTGTGTGTGTAGTATTAAAAAAGCATGGTATGTTACTCTATTTACTGTTTCATAAATTGCTTTTTTTTTAAATAAACATACCACATATTGTGGTTGCTTTTCCAGGACAGTAAAGACTATTACAACACGATTTTATATGACTACATAATATCTCGACCTATGAGCATACACAGCTTATTTAGCCAATCTCCTACTGTCTTTTTCGTATCGTTTTC
>NW_011483634.1:11586-14134 GCF_000754665.1 Bison bison bison | reverse complement strand
CCACTTCAGTGTTCTTGCCTGGAGAATCCCAGGGACGCGGGAGCCTGGTGGGCTGCCGTCTATGGGGTCGCACAGGGTCGGGCACGACTGAAGCGACTTAGCAGCAGCAGCAGCTATGCTTAGAAAGATATGCTACTACAAGAATATATAAATACAACAAATAACTATATTTTCTTTTTTTATTTTATAGTTTTACTTTCACATTTAAATTTTTAAACCATTTAGCAAATTTCTACTGAAAGGCATGAGGTAAGAGTCTGATTTTAGTTCATTCTTAGTATATAACCATTTATGGGGTAATGAATATTCACTAGAAATTCACTGAAATAAATCCAGGAAAGGGTATACTGACTCTCAAACTAGTGAAAAAAAATTTCAAAACCTACATTTTCCATACTGCACCTTAGGTCTCAGCAAGTAATGAATTCTGATCCGCAAACACAACCCAGCATGCCAGCATTTGCAGATGTACCCACGAGACAACGAAATAGCAAAGCTCCTTTCCAAGCAAAAGGTCAGCTTCCCAGTGTGAAGTCTCTAGTTACAGACACACATTCATTCTCAAACCGCCCTAACACACTGGAAACAGACATATTTACTTTTCACACGATTCAAGGGTGAATTTTGCTCTGAAACCAAGTCAACAACCAAATCTCTCTTCAACAAGCTGAAGCACATTTTACACTGGTCTCTGGATGAAAGACCCTCTGATAAACTTGGTGAGAGCAACAAGACAAAAAGGGATTTTTCGATTAGAAGAAAATGCTTCTATTTCACTACAGGCAGTGTCGTTTGGACCTAAATACTCTTGGTTTTGAGTTATATTTTCTATAAGATGTTACCAAGGCAAATGCTCAGGGAAATAGCAGCTGGAGTCATCTGAGGATTACTAATTACAGGGCATCACAGGTACAATTTATAATCCTCCTTGACAGATGTGACCCATTACACTAAGCATTGTTGGCATCCTCTACAAGCCAGATGCAGGCCGGGAAGAGGTCGGTCTTTGAGTAACACAGCTTTCCAGCAAGCTTCTCCGTTATAAACAACTGCTGACATGATACAATAGGAAGTTGTTTTTTTTTTTTTTTTAAGACCAACTGGTTTTAAAATATCTCACTCCACCTCATGCAATATTGATGTTTCCAAACTCAAGTTCCTATGCTTGATGCACAGTGAGACCAAACTGAAAAATTGGAGTTTGGAGTAGAGAAGGATTTATTTCAGGGCCGAGCAAGGAGAACAGGCAGCTCATGCTCAAAAAAACCAAACTCCTTGATCATTTTCAGGAAGAGTTTTTATATACAAAACTTGGGAGGAGGGCTGCAACCTTCCTCTGATTGTCTGGTGGGGAGGTAACCGGGTAATGTTCCAGGAATCTCAATCAAGCCTTCTGATTCCAACCAGTCTGGGGTCCATGTGCTTGTGCTCAGCCTGAAGTTACCATCCTCCAGCTGGGTCAGGGTCTTAGTTTCTTCAGAACTGTCAGATTGCTCTGTATATCCTTTGAGGAAGAACCAGGACCCTGCCCCATGGCTTCAGTATTGTTTCTTCTCTGCCTTCCCTTTGTTTCTACATTCCCTCACTCTTCTAATTAGTAACTGCTTGAATCTGCCCTGTGGAACTCAGGGAAGGTCTAGGAGGCTGAAACCTTTTTCCTACAAATAAGAAATAATGGATTTGGAAAGGCTTTTGTATTCAGGAGGATCCCACAGGGTCCTGCTCAGATTCACTGATGTGCAAAGAAAATGCCTAGACAATTCTGTTAGATTTCTAATTCTGCCTATATTGTACATTGCCACTGATGTGAACATTTGTGTCAGAAAGATTTTTCTGGGTATGAGCCACAAAGTTCCAATTAAAATATTTTTAAAATTAAAAAACATTTCCAATGATTTTTCTCCAGCCCATGATGCAGCTAAGTAACATCTATACTGTATACAAATGAAAACTCAGTTCAGAGCATGTCAGGAAGAAAAAAAAATGTTAAAACTATCATCATCTCTGTAGGCAAAACAGATAGCTGATTGATCAGCTTTTAGACTTTCCAGTCTTCCTGAGATGGCCTGGAAATATGGCCAGAGGGTTCTTCAGCCACAAATACAGAGAACCATTGTCCCCTCCACACAAGCAACAAAAAGACTCAAAGAAAAATCACATACACCTTTAATCATTTTATTTTTCTAAACTCTGCTTTAAAGATAAAGAAAACAAAAATGTAATTTATGTTTACAGTTCTGTGACACATAAAAATATAATTAAAGTACTAAATCTCTCCAAAGAAATGTGATGTACAGAATTAAATTCAGCATTTAGCTGGAAAAGAGTCCCCTTGGAGAGATCAGGTTGATATGTGAGGGATTAGTTTTGAAGTGCTGTTGCTGATTTTTTTTTAAGGGATAGTATTTTGATCAGCCTTATTCTGATTTCTCCTCAAAACTGTCAGTCAGAGTGAATTACAGGGCATATTACCTGAATCCCAAGATCTAGCTACATTAATAGCCCTTGATTTTTGTTCTTTTGAATGCCATTTAGATATATGGAAGTC
>NW_011483634.1:9263-11486 GCF_000754665.1 Bison bison bison | reverse complement strand
CTTTATTGGTCACATAAAACTATCAACAGCTTAGGCTAGTCTTGAAAATATCAAGCTGATTTAAGAGAAGTTTTCCTGAGCTGGGTGGAGAGTGGGGAGAGGAGATAAGAAAATGGAAGAATACAGAGAGAGACCATATTTTTTTCCCTAAAAGATTTTTATATAAATTTTTTTCTATAAAAGCATAGCCCATCTCTAACATATTATTAGTTCTAATAAGGACATCACAAACTCAAAAGGATCAGAGTGTAAGCTTGAAAGACTGGATATGTTATTTACAGTCTTGGGCACTGATCACACTTGCTTGCATGAATCTTGAGGAAGCATTTTTGGCTCATCTCATGAAAAATCTATTGGGAGGCCATATATCTGAAAGTACTGTCTTCCTTCTTTGTAGGATGGGAGCCCCAATCAATCTTTTGTATTATGGCCAGGTGTAAGTTATAAAACAGCAGTTATTGCAGGTTTTATGGAGCTGAGAGCTGGGACATTCATGAGGAGAAGAAGTTCATAATAGCCTTAAAGAGCAAACTATCCTTCAAGGTCCCAGGTTTCCATAGAGAGGCTGCTCCAGTGATCTGCAGCCTTGCTTTTTACTGACATTTCTCACCATTAGAAAATACTTCTACATTCTCCAACTCCGTTACATACCAAGTGTTTGTTGTATTCAGAGCCTTGCATCCTGGAAGATGAATAGTAGAAGAATCTGGTTGTTTCCTTCAACCTGTAAAAAGTCAGCCTCATAGGTAAAGATACATGAGGCTCCTCAAGTATTCAAATGTGCCTCATTAACTCAGTGTGGGTCTTTATTCATGGCTTTGAACCTTCCTAAAAACTATATTCTTGGGAAAGATTGAGGGCAGAAGGAGAAAGGAGCAACAGAGGATGAGATGGTTGGATGACATCACCAACTCAATGGACATGAGTTTGAGCAGACTCCAGGAGATACAGAAGGACAGGGAAGCCTGGTGTACTACAGTCCATGGGGTCATAAAGAGTAGAACATGACTGAGTGACTGAACAACAATGTTCTTGGCAGCCTGAACCATACCTTTTGAGGTTAAAAGTCTTTTCTGTGTCCAAAATTTGCCTTTTGCAAACATTCAAAAAGGATCCTTTGCTATCATACAATTAAAGTTATCTTTACCATCAACTCCACCACCCTAAGAAGCCCAATTCTTCCCTTGGCCTGTGGTCTCTAGCCTAACACCTTAATACCCCACCACTCTAAACCAGTGAGCAGAAATGTGTAAAGACCAGAACGGTCTTCACTTCCTATAGTTCATACTGTCTGCTCTCCATGTACCAGCTAACTCAATTTTACTGCTAACCCATATTGGTATAATAATGGAAGGGGGGACTAAAGGAGTCTACAGGAAACTAGCATGGATGCACTTCTTCTAAAGCCTTCTAGAAAAAGTGGTGTCCACACTTTTGCTGTCTAATTTTACTCATGATAGAGAGGTCAAAGGCAGGTTGGAGAGTTGGGCCATAGGGTAATAAGGTAATACGGAACGGGGGGACTTCCCTGAGGTTTAGTGATTAAGACTCCATGCTTCCACTGCAAGGGGTACGGGTTCCATCACTGGTTGGGGAACTAAGATCCCACATGCCATGTGGCATGGCAAAAAAAGGGAGGGGGGATGGAAAGGATATTTTTTTAAAAAGAGTAATACAAGGGCTAAGATGTAGCCTCTTAAGATCTATAGCAAATTATAACATGTGAGGCGTCACCTACCCAGAGGTCTTTTTTGTGAGCTCTTAGAAAGCAGAGACCATCCCCTGAATCAATTATTTATTTAAACACACAGGTCTCCCTTTGTATAATGATCACTTTATTTCATGAGTGTAGCCTCAGTTCCTCACCCTGTGGGCCAGGCCCTTTGCTGGATGCTGGAATTCAGCAAGAAATCAGACACAGGCCCAGCTTCCAGGTACATTTTTTGGCAGCAGACAGTCAGAAGAGAGAAGCCCAAGATCTCAAGGGCACCGTATCCCTGCTGAGAAGCAGCAGAAGGAAAAACTTGTGGAAGGAATAAATTCAAGATGGGGTGACATTTATGACTGAATAGCTCTGATTTCAGAGAAGGCAATGGCACCCGACTCCAGTACTCTTGCCTGGAAAATCCCATGGACGGAGGAGCCTGGTGGGCTGCAGTCCATGGGGTCACTAAAAGTCGGACACGACTGAGCGACTTCACTTTCACTTTTCACTTTCATGCA
>NW_011483634.1:7255-7751 GCF_000754665.1 Bison bison bison | reverse complement strand
CAAGAATACTGGAGTGGGTTGCCATTTCCTTCTCCAGGGGGTCTTCCCAACTGAGGGATCAAACCCAGGTCTCCTGCATTGCAGGCAGATTCTGTACTGTCTGAGTGTGAAAACCACTGCAGAGAGAGATTCATGCCAAATGGAACAAGTGTAACTGCCTCTCTATGCCAGGTTTTGTTCTACATCTCCTTACTAGGTCATTGAATAACACTGCCCATCATAATAGGTTGAACCAGTTGGATTTTCCCTGCCCCATTCAGCCCAGATGCTGCTGTTGTTTTCCACTCTTTAATCAGAACACGGGCCACATGCTGTGTGCATCAGAGAGAAAACAGAGCAGAAAAGACAGTTCAATATTGGAGTTAATTGAGTAGGGAAAAAAAGGATGTCTTATATCCCATGACTCAAGTCTTATATATTTCCTTCTTCCAACATTGAGAAATGGTTATGATTATATGATATTCTGTATATGTAGGAAAGTGTAGACCTGTCACGT
>NW_011483634.1:4511-7155 GCF_000754665.1 Bison bison bison | reverse complement strand
CTCTTAGCGACCCCATGGATTGCAGCCTAACAGGCTCCTCCGTCCATGGGATTTTCCAAGCAAGAGTACAGGAGTGGGGTGCCATTGCCTTCTCCGCCCTCAATTTCTACCACCCCCTTAAAGGATTACTGAGTAACTTACCTGTCTATGGGGAAATGGGACTACTGACAGGCAAACACACTTTCAAACGTTGTTTAGAAATCCAGACACACTTCCACTTCTGCTGGGTTACATTCCTCTGAGGGAGAAAGTTTCAATTTAACCTCAGTTTAGCAATTTACTTTGTGGTCCTCTCTGCTAAATATTGGGTACTGTGAGGTCTTTGGTTTCCATGGACACACAGGAATGATGGGGACGTCTCAAGCCAGCCTGGTTAAGAAACACAGTTCACGGAATCAGGAAAGGTAAAGCCAAGAGTGGCTTTTGCCTTGAAGGTGACAAAAGACTACGCTTTAAGGCAGAATTGTCCTGGACCTTGAATAGGAGGCAAGACCTGAGAGTTAGTATAATTTTAATATATATTTTGTGGAGTAGCAATTTCCTACAGATAGGAATTACTGGATTCAGTCATAGAAGAAAGAACCTCATAAATCTCAACACCCACCCAGTCCCACTTGGGCCTATGGGAACAAGGACACCATCGCTGACAATACTCTCCTTGTGGACTGGAGGTCAGTTTGCCCGGTTAGCTTCGGCTAGAAGCTAGGGCCAAGCTAGTTCGGAGGGGGTCCCGCCTCCGTCCATCAGTACCCAAAGGGAACTTCAAGCCAGGAGATTCAGGGTCACAGAATAGAGCTTTTCAGAGGTCCAGCCCTGGTACTGAGTTTCTTAGTGATGCCCTCCTGAATCAAGTTTCTAGGAGCAGAGTGAAGAGTGGTGGGTGACTGCTGGCTGAGTCCAGGGATTATCACAAGGCAAGCAAAATTTCCCCCCTGCTCCAGGCACAGACAGCCCTTTCCTGAGTTTGGTCTCGAAGGGGAATGTAGCTGTATGTACAAATTGAAAGAAATCTGGGAGAAGGCAGGAGAGAAGAAACCTGGTGCCATTTACCATTATCTTGATAAAATGGCAGTGACACACACTCCGCCTGCCACAATTAGGGTGATAAATGCCCGTTTCTTTGAGGCTTGTTTGAAAGTCAATTATGTAGATTATTTGGAGAATACTGACAGATGGCTTTCTTCCCCAGATGAGACAATCAAGCTGAACTTGGATATGTGCATAAAAAACACTGTCATTTCTCAAACAGAGGAGCCCTCCCTAAGAGGCCAACCAGAGAACTGGGATGAAATTTTGCCATTGGCCACTGATGAACCCTGCCCTTAGGTCTTTCTCCCCCCGCCCCCTCCATGGCTCCCTCTTTTCTCACCCTTAATGGAAGTTTTGATTCTTTCCATCTTGTAGTCAAATATTGATCCTCCGACCTGTCCTCAAGGTTTTGATTAACACAGAAGATTGCCACGTAAGCAGCTTTTTGTTTGTTTTCAGCTAATTTGTTTTTTATTATTCACTGGCTGCAGTAAATCTTACTTTTATTGTCCAACCACAGAACAGAGAAAAATGGATTGATTTGAGTAACTAAATAATTCAAGCTGCAATGTGTAGTGGAGGGTGGCGGGAGAGAGAAACGGTTAGGGGGAGCCTGAGAAAGCTTGATGGAACATTGCCCTTCAGGTTTCTTAGATCCCCAGCCCAGGTTACAATGATTTTGATTAGATTGTGAAGGGGTTTATGGAGATGACAGTGTGGTATTTTGGTAGTGATTTAAAGCAATAAAAGTTTAGAAAATGATTCTTTAAAAAGTCTTCCTTTACCAAAAAACAATACAGATTCCCCAAATGAAATCTTTTGCCTGTTACTTTTCATTATATGAGGTAATTCAATTGGCACAGTTATTTCAGTCCTGAGGTGTATATATTTATTTGTTTATTCATAAAGGAAAAAACCAGTCTTCTCCACTGCATTTACTGCTCGCACAAAATAGATGGAAAAGTTTTGAAGAAAGTAGCAAAACAGAGCCAGAGATATCTAGACACAAAATTGAACAAATCAGAGCAACAGAACAGCCTAACTTGTTTGTTAGACACATTGATTTCAGGATAAGGAAAAATGGAGAAATAATAGAAGGAAAAGGAGAACAACAAGAATGAAGGGGATATCTGTTTCCATGCTCTATCATCTGCCCTCCCAGTCTTCTGTTCCTTCAGATATTCAGGCTGCTCAGGCTTCTTTAAGTAAAACACAAACACCCAAGCTATGGGGGAGAAAAATGGATAATGCATTTTCACTACATGAAAATGCAAAACTTCTATACTTCCCTGGCTTTCCAGTGGCTAAGCCCCTGTGCTTCCAGTGCAGAGGGTCCAGGTTTGATCCTTGGTCAGGGAACTAGATCCCACATGCCATAACCAGGAATATGCATACCACAACTAAGATCCCACAAAGCCACAACAAAGATTGAAGATCCCGCATGCAAAAACTAAGACCTGGTACAGCCAGATACATAAATATCTTTAAAAAATACATCATAAACACATTAAAAAATAAACCACAGACTGGATTTACAGAGCATATAACTGGCATAAGATAGAGATCCAGAATATGTAATGAATTTTTGCAAATCTATAAGACAAGCAAGACAATA
>NW_011483634.1:483-1535 GCF_000754665.1 Bison bison bison | reverse complement strand
CATCAAGGCTAGATCTTCCACCAGCCACAAGATCATAACTCACTGAAGGCTCAGATGATGGTTAGTACTTTTTAGCAATAAAGTATTTTTAAATTAAGGTTTGTACATCACTTCTTTCAACAATGCTACTGCATACTTAATAGACTATAGTATAGTGGAAAAATAACTTTTATTTGCACAGGGAAAATGAAAAATTCATGTGACTCTTGCAATATTTGCTTCGTAGCAGTAGTTTGGAACCAAAATCGCATTATCTGCAAGGCTTGCCTGTACTTGGGGATATCACATACGAGAGTAATTTGGCAATATCTAGTCCATCTGAATATGCACATTCCCTAATGCCCAGTAGTTCCACCTTTTGTCATTTATCTCTGAAGAACTCTTGCACACCTGAAAAAGTAACCTGTTCAAGGTGTTTAGCACAGCATTGTAATAGGAATCAATCTAGGTATTCATCAAAAGAGAAATGAATCATCTGTGTTATAGTCATACTGTGTAATACAAGGCAGCAGATACAATGAATGATCTAGATACACATGTATTAACATGGATAAATATACTCATAATGTTAAATGAAAAAATGCAAGCTGCAGAATGATATGTATACAGGAAATCATTTATATGAAGTTTAAAAAACAATAATACTGTATCCTATCTTTGAACACAAATATACACAGTATACTAACATGCATGGGAAGCATACACTCAAACTACAGTCTGCAGGGGACCTGTAAGGAGAGCAGGGAGAGCAGTGTAATCGGGGGGCAACAACGCCACCCGTAACACCTCTGTTTTTCGTTTTAATTTATTTTGTCTTGGGGTATAGCCGATTAGCAAACAATGCTGTGATAGTTTCAGATGAACAGTGAAGGGACTTCGGCCATACATATACATATGTATCCATTCTCCACCAACCATTTTTTTCTTACAAAAGGCAAGGCATTAGCATTCATTAACTTCGGGTTAGAGTCATGGGTATTCAGTATATTGATCTTTATATTTTCTCTGTTTGAAATAGTTCGTAATTTAAAAATAAATAAGACAAGAGAAAA
>NW_011483634.1:0-383 GCF_000754665.1 Bison bison bison | reverse complement strand
ATGGCTACCCACTCCAGTATTCTTGCCTGGGGAATCCCATGGACAGAGGAGCCTGGCTGGCTACAGTCTATAAGGTCACAAAGAGTCGGACACCACTGAGCAATGTGGCACTCACGCACTACCCCCCATCAAAATGCCCACTCCAATGCATTTCTCTCATAAGCAAATTCCTACTAAAGCGTTTATCCATTCAGCAAATGTTTATTGAGTAGGCACTATATACCCATCATTTGCTTTTAAAAACAAATGATACCCGAATCTAGATGAATGAATCTCTAATATTCGAGTTTCAGTTACCAAGACAGACCAGGCAAAACCAATACAATATTGTAAAGTAATTAACCTCCAATTAAAATAAATAAATTTATATTAAAAAAAAAAAG
>NW_011483633.1:9753-11049 GCF_000754665.1 Bison bison bison | reverse complement strand
TTACCTTTGACAAAGGAGGCAAGAATATACAATGGTTTAAAGACAATTTCTTTAACAAGTGGTGCTGGGAAAACTGGTCAACCACTTGTAAAAGAATGAAACTAGAGCACTTTCTAACACCATACACAAAAATAAACTAAAAATGGATTAAAGATCTAAACGTAAGACCAGGAACTATAAAACTCCTAGAGGAGAACATAGGCAAAACACTCTCCAACATACATCATAGCAGGATCCTCTGTGACCCACCTCCAAGAATACTGGAAATAAAAGCAAAAATAAACAAATGGGACCTAATTAAACTTAAAAGCTTCTGCAAAACAAAGGAAACTATAAGCAAGGTGAAAAGACAGCCTTCAGAATGGGAGAAAGTAATAGCAAATGAAGCAACAGACAAACAACTAATCTCAAAAATATACATGCAACTCCTACAGCTCAATTCCAGGAAAATAAATGACCCAATCAAAAAATGGGCCAAAGAACTAAATAGACATTTCTCCAAAGAAGACATATAGATAGCTAACACATGAAAAGATGCTCAACATCACTCATTATCAGAGAAATGCAAATGGAGACGACTATGAGGTACCATTTTACATCAGTCAGAATGGCTGTGATCCAAAAGTCTACAAGCAATAAATGCTGGAGAGGGTGTGGAGAAAAGGGAACCCTCTTGCACTGTTGGTGGGAATGCAAACTAGCATAGCCACTATGGAGAACAGTGTGGAGATTCCTTAAAAAACTGGAAATAGAACTGCCTTATGATCCAGCAATCCCACTGCTGGGCATACACACTGAGGAAACCAGAAGGGAAAGAGACACGTGTACCCCAATGTTCATTGCAGCACTGTTTCTAATAGCCCAGACATGGAAGCAACCTAGATGTCCATCAGCAGATGAATGGATAAGAAAGCCATGGTACATATACAAAATGGAATATTACTCAGCCATTAAAAAGAATACATTTGAATCAGTTCTAATGAGGTGGATGAAACTGGAGCCTATTATACAGAGTGAAGTAAGCCAGAAAGAAAAACACCAATACAGTATACTAACGCATATATATATGGAATTTAGAATGATGGTAACAATAACCCTGTACACCAGACAGCAAAAGAAACACTGATGCATAGAACAGTCTTTTGGACTCTGTGGGAGACGGAGAGGGTGGGATGATTTGGAAGAATGGTATTCAAATATGTATAACATCATATATGAAATGAGTCGCCAGTCCAGGTTAGATGCACGATACTGGATGCTTGGGGCTGGTGCACTGGGATGACCCAGAAGGATGGT
>NW_011483633.1:5361-6080 GCF_000754665.1 Bison bison bison | reverse complement strand
AAACACCCCAAGACACATATTAATCAAATTAACAAAGATCAAACACAAAGAACAAATATTAAAAGCAGCAAGGGGAAAACAACAAATAACACACAAGGGAATTCCCATAAGGATAACAGCTGGTTTTCCAATAGAAACTCTTCAGGCCAGGAGGGAATGGCAAGACATACTTAAAGTGATGAAAGAAAATAACCTACAGCCCAGATTACTGTACCCAGCAAGGATCTCATTCAAATATGATGGAGAAATCAAAAGTTTTGCAGACAAGCAAAAACTGAGAGAATTCAACACCACCAAACCAGCTCTCCAACAAATGCTAAAGGATATTCTCTAGACAGGAGACACAAAAACGATGTATAAACTCAAACCCAAACAGTAAAGTAAATGGCAACGGGATCAAACTTATCAATAATTACCTTAAACGTAAATCGGTTGAATGCCCCAACCAAAAGACAAAGACTGGCTGAATGGATATAAAAACAAGACCCCTACACCTCAAAACATGGGACACATACAGACTGAAAGTGAAGGGCTGGAAAAAGATATTCCATGCAGATAGAGATCAAAAGAAAGCAGGAGTAGCAATACTCATATAAGATAAAATAGACTTTAAAATAAAGTCTGTGAAAAGAGACAAAGAAGGACACTATATAATGATCAAAGGATCAATCCATGAAGAAGATATAACAATTATAAATATATATGCACCCAACATAGGA
>NW_011483633.1:4260-5261 GCF_000754665.1 Bison bison bison | reverse complement strand
GTTTTATCAATGGTGCTGTATAGAAGGAGAAGTCTTGAGACTACTGTAAAAATAAGACTGAAAACCAGAAGAAGGAGGCTTAAGTCCAAATCCTGAGAACATTATAGAACATCTGACTCCTGGGAACATTAAGTGATAGGAGCTCATCAAACGCCTCCATACCTACACTGAAACCAAGCACCACCCAAGGGCCAACAAGTTCCAGAGCAAGATATACCATGCAAATTCTCCAGCAACACAGGAACACAGCCCTGAGCTTCAATATACAGGGTGCCCAAAGTTACTCCAAAGCCATTGACATCTCATAACTCGTTACTAAACACTTCACTGCACTCCAGAGAGAAGAAATACAGCTCCACCCACCAGAACACCGACACAGGCTTCCTTAACCAAGAAACCTTGACAAGCCAGGATACAACCCCACCCACAGTGAGGAAACTCCATAATAAAGAGAACTCCACAAACTGCCAGAATACAGAAAGGCCACCCCAAACTCAGCAATATAAACAAGATGAAGAGACAGAGGAATACCCAGCAGGTAAAGGAACAGGATAAATGCCCATTAAACCAAACAAAAGAGGAAGAGATAGGGAATCTACCCAATAAAGAATTCCAAATAATGATAATGAAAATGATCAAAAATCTTGAAATAAAAATGGAACCACAGACAAATAGCCTGGAGGCAAGGATTGAGGAAATGCAAGAAAGGTTTAACAAGGACCTAGAAGAAATACAAAGGTGTCAACAGATAATGAATAATGCAATAAATGAAATTAAAAACACTCTGGAGGCAACAAATAGTAGAATAACAGAGGCAGAAGATAAGATTAGTGAAATAGAAGATAGAATGGTAGAAATGAATGAATCAGAGAGGAAAAAAGAAAACGAATTAAAGAAATGAGGATAATCTCAAAGACCTCCAGGACAATATTAAATGCCACAACATTTTAATCATAGGAGTCCCAGAAGAAGAAGACAAAAAGAAGACCATGAGAAAATAC
>NW_011483633.1:0-980 GCF_000754665.1 Bison bison bison | reverse complement strand
CATGGAAGCAACCTAGATGTCCATTGGCAGATGAATGGATAAGAAAGCAGTGGTACATATACACAATGGAATATTACTCAGCTATTAAAAAGAATGCCTTTGAATCAGTTCTAATGAGGTAGATGAAACTGGTGCCTATTATACAGAGTGAAGTAAGTCAGAAAGAAAAACACCAATACAGAGTATTAATGCATATATATGTAATTTAGAAAGATGGTAATGATGACCCTATATGTGAGACAACAAAAGAGACACAGATGTAAACAACAGACTTTTGGACTCTGTGGGAAAAGGCAAGGGTGGGATGATTTGAAAAAATAGCATTGAAACATGTATATTACCATATGTGAAACAGATCACCAGTCCAGGTTCAATGTATGAGACAGGGTGTTCAGGGCTGGTGCACTGGGATGACCCTGAGGGATAGGATGGGGAGGGAGGTGGGAGGGGGATTCAGGATGGGGAACACAGGTACACTCATGACTGATTCATGTCAATGTATGGCAAAAACCACTAGAATATTGTAAAGTACTTAGCTTCCAATTAAAATACATTAATTAATTAAAAAGAAAGAAAGCTGTGATACATATACACAATGGAGTATTACTCAGCCATTAAAAAGAATATATTTGAATCAGTTCTAATGAGGTGAATGAAACTGGAGCCTATTATACAGAGTGAAGTAAGCCAGAAAGAAAAACACCAATACAGTATACTAACACATATATATGGAATTTAGAAATATGGTAACAATAACCCTGTATACGAGACAGCAAAAGAGACACAGATGTATAGAACAGTCTTTTGGACTCTGTGGGAGAGTGAGAGGGTGGGGTGATTTGGGAGAATGGCATTGAGACATGTATAATATCATATATGAAACAAATTGCCAGTCCAGGTCGTTGCAGGATACAGGATGCTTGGGGCTGGTGCACTGGGATTACCCAGAGTGATGGTACGGGGAGGGAAGTGGGTGGGGG
>NW_011483632.1:9579-10700 GCF_000754665.1 Bison bison bison | reverse complement strand
GTAAGGGTCTATAACTTCAAGTTTTATTTCTGTGTCAGTTAGCAGTATCTGATAAGGTCCTTTTCATTAAACCTAAAGGGCAGTGTTTTTTCCAAAAGATTAAATCTGAGGTTTGAAGATCACATAAAGATTTATGTTTGTGCATGTTTTAGAAATGGATTGTCTTGAGTGTCACATGAGTCACATGAGTCTCTTGAGGCAATTAATCATATTTGCTTGCAATATAAAATTCTTGGGGTGGCTTATTGCTATTTTATAAGGAGATAACCTTCAGATCCTAGAGAGAGTTGATCTTCTATACATTAAAGGTAATAGCAATACTTTAGGATATGAAAGTTCAAGAATTTCTGAGAATGTCTTTAATTTTAGTTTTAGAATTCTGTTAGTTTTATTTTCTCCCTAATGACTGTGGAAAAAAATGCCCTTGACTATTTTGGGTAAAAGTTAAAATTTTACATATTTCCCTGATAATATACTGGTAAAATGAGAATCTATGTTGATAGATAAGTAGGAATTCCCTGGGTTGGATAAAGGAATCATTGGGGTTGGGGGGCTGTTTACAGTGTCGTAGCTCTCCAGTAAGGAAACCTTTAACCCATTCTAAGAATAAACAAAAAACAACTGGAAAATATCATAGCCTGTAGCATAAAGCATTTGTATGACATCCATTTGGAGGTGCTTAAAGGGCTTTTAAGGCTTTGGTTTCTGCCCACATCCTATCTTCCCAGTTTTTCCAGGATTGATTTGTTGGCAAGTAGGACATGTTTTGGGTCATCCTTGGCAATACCTCTAAAATTACCCCACCAATGATGGTTTAATATTGTTGCCAGTTTATGTCTGCAATTGTTAATAATGACATGAAACATTTTTACTAAATTCCATTTTAAATTGTTTGATGCTATCAGTTGGCAATCCTGAGAGTGACAATTATTCAGTTCAGTTCAGTTCAGTTGATCAGCCGCATCCAACTCTTTGTGACTCCATGGACTGCAGCAAGCCAGGTATCCCTGTCCATCATCAACTCCTGGAGCTTGCTCAAACTCAGGTCCATCGAGTTGGTGATGCCATCCAAATATCTCATCCTCTGTCATCCCATTCTCCTCCTGTCTTCAATCTTTCCA
>NW_011483632.1:3961-6767 GCF_000754665.1 Bison bison bison | reverse complement strand
CAATTTGTATTCTCTTTACTTCTTTTTCTTCTCTGATTGCTGTATTTAGGACTTCTAAAACTATGTTGAGTAAAAGTGGTGAGAGTGGACATACTTGTGTTGTTCCTGCTCATAGAGGGAATGCTTTCAGCTTTTCACCATTGAGTATGATGCTAGCTATAGGTTTGTTATATATGGCCCTTGTTATGTTGAGGTATGTACCCTTTATTCCCACTTTATAGAGGGTTTTTAATCATAAATGGGTACTGAATTTTGTCAAAAGCTTTTTCTGCATCTATTGAGATCATATGGTTTTTATTCTTCAATTTGTTGATGTGGTTTATAGCATTAATTGATTTGTGGATGTTGAAAATACTTGCATCCCTGGGATGAATCCCACTTGATCATGGTATATGATCTTTTTAATGTGCTGTTTGATAGAGATTACTAGCATTTTGTTGAGAATTTTTGCATCTATGTTCATCAGTGATATTAGCCAGTAATTTTTTTGTGTGTGTGGTATCTTTTTGTTATCAGAGTGATGGTGACCTTATAAAACAAGTTTGGAAGATTTCCTTCCTCTCTAATTTTTTGGAACAGTTTCAGAAGGATAGGTGTTAACTATTCTCTAAACGTTTGCTAAAATTCACCTTTGAAGCTGTCAGGTCCTGGACTTTTGTTTGTTGGAGGTTTTAATCACAGATTCAATTTCAGTACTCTATTTCTTCTTGGTTCTGTCTAGGGAGACTACCTTTTTAAGAATTTGTCCATATCTTCCAGGTTGTTCATTTTATTGGCATACAGTTGTTCATAGTAGTTTCTTATGATCCTTGGTATTTCTGTGGAGTCAGTTGTAGCTTCTTTTTCATTTTTAATTTTCTTGATTTGAGTTTTCTTTCTTGATGAGTCTGGCTAAAGGTTTATCATTTTTTAATCTTTTAAAGAATTAGCTTTTAGTTTCCTTGATCTTTGCAATTGTCTTCTTTGTCTTTATTTTATGATTTCCTTCTTTCTACTAACTTTAGGTTTTGTTTGTTTTTCTTTCTCTAGTTGCTTTAGGTGCAAGGTTAGGTTGTTTTTTTCCCCCAGTGGATCTTCCCAATCCAGGGATCAAACCTGTGTCTCCTGCATTGAAGGTGGTTCCCTTTATTGCAGGCAGATTCTTTACTGACTGAGCCACCAGGGAAGCCATTTTTCATGTTTCTTGAAGTATGATTGTATTCTGTCTTAGAAATGCTTTTGTTGCATCCCATATGTTCTGGACCATTGTGCTTTCACTTTCATTTGTCTCTAGATATTTTTTAATTTCCCCTTTGATTTCTTCAGTGATTCAGTGGTTGTTGAGTAGCATTTTGTTTTACTGCCATGTATTTGTGGTTTTTAAAGGTTTTTTTCCTTCTAGTTTATTTCTAATTGCATAGCGTTGTGATCAGAAAACATGTTTGATATAATTTACCAAGGCTCGCCTTGTGGACCAGCATGTGGTCAATCCTGGACAAGGTTCTGTGTGCACTTGAAAAGAATGTGTAATCTGCTGCTTTGGGGTGAAATGTTCTATAAGTATCAATTAAGTCCAACAGGTTTAAAATGTCATTTAAGGCCTGTGTTTCCTTATTAATTTTCTGTCCAGATGATCTGTCCATTCATGAAAGTGGAGTATTAAATTCCTCCACTGTTATTGTATTACTGTTGATTTCTCCCTTTATGGTTGTTAGTATTTGCCTTACATATTGAGGTGTTCCTATGTTGGGTGCATATCTATTTATTTGTCATATCTCTCCTTGATCATTATGTATTGTGTGTTGTCCTTCCTTGTGTCTTGTAATATTCTTTATTTTAAAGTCTGTTTTGTCTGACATGAGAATTGCTACTCTGGCTTTCTTTGGATTTCCATTCTCATTGTTTCAGTCTGTATATGTCCCTAGGTCTGCAGTGGGTTTCTTGTAGATAGCATATATAGGAGTTTTATTTTTGTATCCATTCAGCCAGTCTATGTCTTTTAGTTTGGAGTATTTAATCCATTTATGCTTAAAGTAATTATATATATGTGTGTGTGTGTGTGTGTGCACACGCACATGTGTGTGCATGTGTGTATTTGTGTGTGTTCCTGCTGGCATTCCCTCAATAGTTTTGGGTTTATTTTTGTGGTTCTTTTTATTCTCATGTATTTTCCACCTAGAGCAGTCCTTGTAGCATTTGTTGTAAAGCCACTTTGGTGGTGCTAAATTCTCTTAACTCTTTTTTTAGCATTAAAATGTCTAATACTTATTAAAATTGTGTTAATTCTCACTCCCCCATATATATTACTTACATTAAAGCACACAGATTAGATTCATGTAGATAAACTTACTGTCCATGAGTTGTCTTATAGTCTGTAAGAATGGAAGCTTCAACTCTTTTTTCTCCAATAGGGATTAGCTTAATTTCTATAGCAGCATCTGTGTCTTGAGCATTTTGCAATATCCCCTTGGGATATATTTCATATTTTTATTTTTTTTAAATTTTATTTTATTTTTAAACTTTACATAATTGTATTAGTTTTGCCAAATATCAAAATGAATCCACCACAGGTATACATTCATATTTTCAAAAATATTCAGTTCAATAGTACAAATATCTAGGGATTGAGTAGTTAAGGACTTTATGCATGGACTGTAGATTTGTGATATTTTTGACCAATATCTTGAACACCTGGACCAGAATGCATTTAGCTAACTGTTTTGCCATCCAGAAACTAAGGTATTAAAGGACATATAAAAGTGGGATTGGAGGCAGTAATATTTTTATTCCATTGGCAGCAAAAATGTGGAGAATTTTTGGATGTATA
>NW_011483632.1:998-1831 GCF_000754665.1 Bison bison bison | reverse complement strand
TAAAAGAATTAAAATGCACCATTTTTAAAAATCCCAAAAGTTTAAATAGAAGTAATAATAATAATAATAACAGCAATCACAACAGTAGAGAAAAACAAAACCAAAACAAGCAAACAAACAAACAAAAACGGAACCAACAACAAAACCAATCAAAATATAAAATCATAATACGTTTTTTTTTTTAGGATCTCAGCTGTCAGCATCTTTGCCCCTGCTGAGCCACACAGCACAACCTCTGCCTCCCAAGTAGGCTTTCCAATGTAGGGGAGAGCTTGTCTCTGAACCTGTTGTCAGGAGAGAGCTCAGACTCTAGTTTGATCATATTCTTGTGTGTGCTTGCTTCCAATGTCCACAGCTGTCAGAGGTAGAGCATTTTCTTTTGTGGGAACACTCATTGTCCTTTAATATATTCCATAGATACATGCTTGTGTGCTAAGTCACTTCATTCATGTCTGACTCTTTTTGACCCCATGGACTGTAGCCAACCAGGCTCCTCTGTCTATGGGATTCTCCACTGGAGTGGGTTACCATTCCCTTCTTCAAGGGATCTTCCCGACCCAGGGATCGAAACTGAGTCTACTGCATTTCCAGCATTGCAGGTGGATACTTTACCACTAAGCCACTGGGGAAGCCCATTCCATAGATACAGATTCTACCTATTTGATTTTGTAGATTTAATCTGCAACATTTGCAGCTAATGGAAAGGTTTTTATTCCTCTTCCTTGCTTGCTCTGCCCCTGGAGCTCAATTGTGATTTTATCCCCACCTCTGCATATGGACCATCCACAGGAGCCTGACCTCAAGGCTGCCCTTTAGGACTTGGGTCTGTTCCA
>NW_011483632.1:0-362 GCF_000754665.1 Bison bison bison | reverse complement strand
GTAGGGCCATGGCATTGATTGTCAGTGTGGTTCTCACTCTTTTCAGATTGTCATACCATCTGACAGACTCAAATTCTCCCCCCGTGTCCCAACCGATTTCCCTAGTTGTGGGATCTCTCATCTTTTTTGGCTCTCCCCACCATCTAGGGGCAGGTCCAGTTCTGTTAGTTTTCCTCCCCACTTTCCCCCTCTTTCTTTTGCTTTACCTAGTTATGTGTGTTGTGTTCTGTAAGCGCTGAAGCATCTGTAGATGAACTATTTATGCATCCATGGACAGAGATGTACTCCATGTCCACATACTCCTACACTATCTTGGTTGCTCCTCAATGAAATTTAGTAACTTTTATTTATTTATTTATTTT
>NW_011483631.1:16059-16706 GCF_000754665.1 Bison bison bison | reverse complement strand
CTGGGTTGGGAAGATCCCCTGAAGAAGGAAATGACAACCCACTCCAGTATTCTTGCCCGGAAAATCTCATGGACAGAAGAGCCTGGTGGGCTACAGTCCATACGATTGCAAGGAGTCAGATGTGACTGAACAACAAACACTTCCACACTTTTCAGTGGCCTGACATCATAAGAACTTGCTTTTTCTGCTTTGGAGAGCACAGTGTAAGGATGGAATAGAGCAGAATTTGAGCACAGATACCCATCCTTCTTTCCCTAGCCCCAAATGTTCAGGTTGACTATGGCTTCAGGTCCAGATTAGAGCTTCCCTATTTAGTTGACTGTAATTGTGGATCAATTCACTATACTGTGACTCTAGATATAAGAAAAAATATAGCAAAATGCATCACTCCATTCTTCCATCCTTCTGAACCATACAGCCATCCATTATTCAACCATTCTACTGTCTTCCAAACTCTGAACTCAAAGCTGAGAATATAACTTGAAATAAGAGAGATTAGTCCTTCAAGGAGCTTACAGTTGAGAAGTTTTCTCTAAATGAGAAAGAAGAGTGACAAAGAATGAGTTTGTGAATAGTCTTCAGCATGTTTCCTATTCTCATTAAAGATTCATGTAAAAATCTGTATTTTACTCTATAATATATGTGTT
>NW_011483631.1:14986-15448 GCF_000754665.1 Bison bison bison | reverse complement strand
CTCTGAGTCTGTTTCTGTTTTGTTTGTTCATTTGTTTTGTTTTTCTGAGTCCCCGTATAAATGAAATTATACAGTAATTGTTTTTCTCTGTTTGACTTCCTTCAGTTACCCTAATACCCTCCAGGTCTATCCATGTTGCTGAAAATCACAAGACTTCATTCTTTTTTTTTTATGGCTTAGTAATATGCATACTGTAATTTCATTGATACTCTTTGCATTTCATTATGTTGATTTTTCTTTTTTCTCTCTACTCAGCTCAAAAATATACCCCTGTTTTATTCATGCACAGGAGATGGAGCATTGAATAGAGAGCACTATAACAAATCCTTGTGACTATTCAGATATCACTCTAAAATATTTATCATTTTGGTAAATCTCAAGCTATTGCAACAGTTCATAGTGCAATAATGAATATCATGCTAACACCACTAAAATAGATATAACTGAGAACGATGCTTGTTA
>NW_011483631.1:8873-11883 GCF_000754665.1 Bison bison bison | reverse complement strand
TCCATATATATGCATTAGAATATGATATTTATCTTTCTCTTTCTGATTTAGTTCACTCTGTGTAATAGGTTCTAGGTTCATCCACTTCATTAGGACTGACTCAAATGCATTCCTTTTTATGGCTGAGTAACTTTCCATTGTGTATATGTACCACAGCTTTATCCAGTCATCTGTTGATGGACATCTAGGTTGCTTCTATGTTCTAGCTATTGTAGATAGTGCTGCAGTGAACAATGGGATGCATGTGTCTTTTTCTATTTTGGTTTCCTCAGGGTATATGCCTAGGAGTGGGATTGCTGGGTCATAAGGTGGTTTTATTCCTAGTTTTTTAAGGAATCTCCATACCATCTTCCATAGTGGCTCTATCAATTTACCTTCCCACCAACAGTACAAGAGTGTTTCCTTTTCTCCACACCCTCTCCAGCATTTATTGTTTGTAGACTTTTTGCTGATGGCCATTCTGACTGGTATGAGGTGATATCTCATTGTAGTTTTGATTTGCATTTCTCTAATAATGAGAGATGTTGAGCATCTTTTCATGTGTTTGTTAGCCATCTGTATAGACATATAGACATTCTTTGGAAAAATGTCTGTTTAGGTCTTTTTCCCACTTTTTGATTGGGTTGTTTGTTTTCCTGGTATTGAGTTCTATGAGCTGCTTATATATTTTGGAAGTTAATCCTTTGTCAGTTGTTTCATTTCTATTATTTTCTCCCATTCTGAGGGTTGTCTTTTCACCTTGCTTATAGTTTCCTTTGCTGTGCAAAAGCTTTTAAGTTTAATCAGGTCCCACTTGTTTACTTTTGTTTTTATTTCCATCACTCTAGGAGGTGGGTCATAGAGGATCTTGCTTTGATTTAAGTCATTGAGTGTTCTGGCAGGCAGATTCTTAACCATTGGACCACCAGGGAAGTCCTAAAATTGAGTACTGAATACTTCAACTTTCTCATTGGATTTCTGCTAAATATTTCACATTATAAATAAAGCTCTGGTCCAAAGATTGAAAATATTACTAATTCTGCGGGCAGGGAGATCATAAAGATTGCTTCTGATAAGAAGTACTCCCATGTTCTAGCAATGTAGTAGTTCTCTTATAAACCTTTCTTTTCTATAGCCCTTTCTCTGAATGAATTAAACATGGTAGAACAATTACAGAGGAAAAAACCTGCGGAACTATTTATTGAATTATACTGTTTGTTGTAAACAATCCGTAAATGTGTGACATCTGAAAAAGTTCTGAAATTAGTATGTTACAGTCACCAAAGGTTTTATCTTATGTGAGTCTGTAGCAGGACGCACAATAAACCTAACTTCGTTTTTTCCTATATAAAATCCTCAGCAGTGGAATCCACTGTGTCTGGAGAGCAGCAGTAGGCGAGGATTGTCCATTTTCATCAACCTTGTTGATGTTTAGAAACTACATGTCTAAATAAGTCACCAAAAAATGTTCCTATGCTTTGTTTTGGTTTACTCCCAGTTAATAAATCGCAGATTCACAACTGTTACAGGTAGATTCATTGGAAAAGACCCTGATATTGGGAAAGATTGAAGGCAAAAGGAGAAGAGGACAGCAGAGGATGAGATGGTTGGATGGCATCACCGACTCAATGGAATGAACTTGCACAAAATCTGGGGGATAGTGGGGGACAGGGAGGCCTGTCGTGCTGCAGTCCATGGGTCACAAAGAGTCGGACATGACTTAGTGACTGAACAACAACAGAGGTAGAAAGAGGCTTAGAAATTGAGCACCCAAATTGCCTCAGTTTACACAGGAGGCAACCTAGTGATGGAAAATGACTTGCCCAAAGTCATAAAAGAAGGAGAGTGAGATTAGAACATAGGTCTTCAGATTCCCTGTTCAGGGCATCTTACTCCTCTTCCCCAGTAATCCATAGGAATTCAAAATCCAAGTTGGTATCTGTTTTTTTTTTTTTAGTTTTTATTTTTTGATATCTGTTTTAACTTCCTGGTTCAGGAATGCTATAAAAAGGCGGGGTTTGGTGGAGTTTTAGGGCTCTGTCCCACTTTTTGGTGTGTACAATTAGTATTTACCCAATTTAACAAAAGTGTTAAGCCAACTGAGCTCTAAGCTTTCACATCCAATCAGAATGCCACCTCTAAACCACTCCTTTATAGTAATCCTCGAGCTATCACTATCCTGGCTTCACAATCTCTAGACTGTTTTATCCTAAATTCCTCCCTATTTACTTTAGCTCAGTCACTAATCAAGGTGGCTATACACAGGGTTTCCCAATCATGGCACTATTGACATTTGGGACTGGACAGTTCTTTGTGGTAGGGGGCTGTCCTGTGCCTTTTGGGATGTTTAGCAACATCTCTGTCTTCTATCCACTAGGTACCAGTAGCATCCTCTTAATTTTCAGATATTGCACAATGTTTCTTTTGGAACCAAGTTTACCCTCGTTGAGAACTTGTGGACTATATTTTATACTTCACTATTATAGGCCCATCTGAAATTAAGCTAGCATGCTTTGAACATTGTTTAGTCTGTAAGTCATGTCCAGCTCTTTTGAAACCCCATGGACTGTAGCCTGCCAGGCTCCTCTGTCCATGGGATTTCCCAGGCAAGAATACTGGAGGGGGTTGCCCTTTCCTTCTCTAGGGGATCTTCCTGGATCAGGGATCGAACCAATGTCTTCTGCATTGGCAAGCAGATTCTTTACCACTGAGCCACCAGGGAAGCCCATGCTTTGTATATCCCAGTTATAAAAATGGATTTGTGTGCAGGCACATGTTTGTATGTGTGTATATGGTATAGCTTAGGGTTGTTTAGATTTCTGTTACTTTTTTAATGGTTTGCCTAAGGTTGCCATAGTGACCAAAAGACAGGAACTATTTGTAACAGATGCTGGTACCTGTAGAAGATCTCAGATAAGGAATGAAACTATGTTTATTGACAACAAACTATGTACTGGGTTGCTTAGTACATATTACTCTTTTTGCAGGTTTATTGGGATGTGATTGACATACAACATTTCATAAATTTAAG
>NW_011483631.1:3991-8033 GCF_000754665.1 Bison bison bison | reverse complement strand
TATAGCAGCACAAATGGACTAAGACAAATATGTTCAGTGATTAGAAAATAATATGACCAGGAATCAGATCATCACATGGAAATGTCACAAGCAATTGCTAGAGGTGAGATGGTGATTTGATTCTAAGTTTCCTAGAAGTCAGAGGAAAGGAGGAAAAGCTAACTAGATAAATTAATCAAATTATATCATAAGATAGAAGCATACTTGTAAAGAGAATAATTTCTTGGTACTAATGAAAGGCAATTTTGTATTCTTTTCCTTTAATACAGGCCAATGTCTTAATGCTAGCAAGCATTCTGGTAAAAGCAATCTAAAATATTAACATCCAAAGATAAAATTCAGAATATGATTCCTTAACACCTGTCTGCAACAGCTTCAACAGAACCCCCTGGGCCTTTAATTGGAGAGGTGTCTGTGGGAGGAATTGAGTACTAATTTCTTGTCATTTCATTTGCTTATAAGCGATGACAGTGATGTAATTGGTACCATGAAGGTTTATAGTACACATATCTCATGATGACTTGCCATCTAGATTTTCTGATGAAAAGTGAAAGTGTTAGTCACTCAGTGTGTCCGACTCTTTGCAAACCCATGGATTATAGCCAGCCAGGCTCCTCTGTCCATGGAATTCTCCAGGCAAAAATGTTGGAGTGGGTTGCCATTCCATTCTTGAGGGGATCTTCCCAACCCAGGGATCAAACCCTGGTCTCCCTCACTGCAGGCAGATTCTTTACCATCTGAATCACCAGAGAAGTCCATATTCTCTGATATTTGAGTCTCAGTTCAGTTCAGTAGCTCAGTCGTATCTGACTCTTTGAGACCCCATGAATCGCAGCACGCCAGGCCTCCCTGTCCATCACCAACCCCCGGAGTTCACTCAGACTCATGTCCATCGAGTCAGTGATGCCATCCAGCCATCTCATCCTCTGTCGTCCCCTTCTCCTCCTGCCCCCAATCCCTCCCAGCATCAGAGTCTTTTCCAGTGAGTCAACTGTTCGCATGAGGTGGCCAAAGTACTGGAGTTTCAGCTTTAGCATCATTCCTTCCAAAAAAATCCCAGGGCTAAATTAGGATAAAACTTACGGTGATTATGAGGTTAGGCTCTGGGATCAAAACCTGTCTCTACTATTTCCTAGATGTGTGATTTTGTATAAATCTTTAATAGTCTTAAACCTCAGTTTTGTCTTCTATAAAATGAAGATAATAATAGTACATAATTCAGAGGGTTGTTTTAAGAGTCATTGAGAAAATCCATATAAGAGAGGTTGGTACATCATACATGCTCATAAATATTAGATATTATTTTTGTTTTAAGCTCTGAATTTTTAAACAGTCAGCTTCAGTGACTGTTACTCTAGTTTCCTGGCCCAGGACGGGACAGTTTTCTTAAACAGTAAGTTCTAATTTCCTTTGCATTGTATGCAATAGTATAAAGGGCTTTGAAATGGTAACAGAGATACTATCTTTGAAGGTAACATTTATAAAGTTCTTTCTCTTTGGTATATTTTAATTTCTTAAATTTTAGCAATAAACTTGTTTCATGCATTATAAAAACAAAGATCATAGTTTGTCATTAACTGTTCATGTTCAGTACAGAAACTAAAAGACAAAAACACATTTTTATAAAAATGGAAAATCAAAACCATGTGATCTCATATTCAAAGGCTTCCAAGAACACATGCTGATCTGTAAATAAAGATATGTAGAAACAAGAATGTCCTCATATGTAGAAAAATATACAAACTCAAAAGCAAAACAGATTCTCCTCTGATCTAAATCTGATGGACATAAAGTAAGATACAGATTAGCAGACAGCATGTTTAAAGTAGACAGCTGTTAATAAATCATGCAAAAGAATCATTCTTGAAAATTGACTGAGGCAGGATGACACCCTGCTAACCCTAACTGCACCAGTTTTAGGGCCAAATTTAGAGGACTAAGGAAGAAAACAGTGGAAGTGATTTTGTGGATAAGAGATGTATTTAAAACTTTTAAAGTAGATTACTGCTTCTAGACTATTATATACATTATTATGGAACCATAATCATCTTTCTTTTACTATAAGTAAAAGCTAAATTAATTATAATGCGTTACTAGATTAAACCTTTTCTTTTTTCTTTCTTTCTTTAAACACTATCAACACAAACTTGATGTGGAGGCCAACTCTGCCACTTACTGCTATGAAGCTTTAAGTAAAAGCATGTTCTAAATGCATTTTAAACCTTGTCCTTTTTCCATCAAATTAAAGCATGTGCATAGTTTTAAAAATCAAATATTATTCAAAAACTTATAATGAGAAACAGCAGTCTCCTGCCCTTTGCCTTCTCATTAGCTACTTTTATTTAGTGTTTAAAATGTTATTATGTTTAAACATTACACAAGTAATATTCGAATACGTTTCCATTGGGAATGATTCAGGCTGTTCATAAGTACTCTTTTCACTTTCTACTGCCCCATTCCATCCTCCTTCCTGAAGTAATCGTTGTCATCAAGTTTGATGTGAATCTTTACAGTCCATTCCCTATGGGTTTACATATCTATGTACTTACACATTTGTTAGGCTACATTACTGAGATTATAGCATAAAAATTATTTAGCAACTTTTTTCCCTCACTGAACAATATGCTTTGGGAACCCTTCCATGGCAGTGCATACAGACCTATTTAATTTCTTTTAACCACTGCATAATATCAATATATGGTTATTTAACAATCGACAAACATTTAAGTTGCTTCCCACTTTTTACAAGTAAAAATAATGCAGCAATAAACATCTCTGTCCCTGTTTCTTTGTATGCACACATATGCTGAATCCAAAACTATGTATATTTTATATTTTGATAGCAGCTGAGGAATTTCTCTCAGGTCATATTCTTCTATAGGTTTCCAGCAAAAGTGGACATTTTTACCAATTTCATAAACAAAGCTGTTGTTTAAATATTATTTTCTGTGATAACTGGTGAGACTATACACATTTTTATCTTTATAACTGCCATGTAAATTTCTTTTTCTCTGAATGGTGTAATCACATAATTTTCAACCCCCTCTTTAAAATAGATTTTTTACTTTTTCCTTAGATTTTCTTCCATATGACCTAGATATGAACCCTTTGTCATATATGTTGCATATCTCTCTGACGTTGTCACTTTCCTTCTTTACTTAGTTCACAGCTGCTACTAATTAAAAACAATTAATTATATATTTTATTATTATATAAGTAATAATTTAACGTTTATTGTCTGACTCAATGGACATGAGTTTGAGCAAGCTCCGGGAGATGGTGGGGGACAGGGAAGCCTGGTGTGCTGCAGTCCGTGGGGTTGCAAAGAGTCGGACATGACTGAGAGACTGAACAACAACAATTGTTAAATTTATTGACTGCATAATTAAAATGTTCATTCTTTTTCTTCGTGGATACTTCATTTGATTCTTGCTAAATGATCTTCCTCACCCTATGATAAAAATATCTTCCTACATTTTCTTCTTAAAGCTTACTGTAGTATTCAATTATGTTACTGACATTTAGCTCTTTAGTTCATCTGGATTTTTTGCGTGGTATCCATTAGAACAGGAGCTTTATGTTTTCCTAATGTACAGTAAATTATTCTACTATCACTTAATGCGTGGTCCATTGTTTCCTTTATAATTTGAAATGCTACTTTTGTCGTCTATTAAATGTCCTGGCTTTCTATTCTATCTCACTAATTTAGTTGTTTAAGTACTATAGTCTATTTTTTGCCTTATAGAAGATTTTACTATCTGATAAAGCAACCTTTCACTGTTCTTTTTTGTTCATCTTTTAAAACTAATTTTCATGTATTTTCATTTTCCAAGATGAATATAAAATCACCTTGCCAAGTTTCATAAAATATCCATTGGAATGATGTTTGTGATTGCACTGGATTTGTAGGTTAATTTAGGGAGAAATGGCATCTTTAAAATTATAAGTTTCTCCAGCCTGGATCATGATATGTCTCTCCTTTGAGATGTTTTGTTTTGTTTATAATCTTTATTTAAATGTATATACAAGACCGGGAGCTGAC
>NW_011483631.1:0-2495 GCF_000754665.1 Bison bison bison | reverse complement strand
CTGAGCACAGAAGAATTGATGCTTTTGAACTGTGGTGTTGGCGAAGACTCTTGAGAGTCCCTTGGATTGCAAGGAGATCCAACCAGTCCATCCTAAAGGAGATCAAGTCTGAGTGTTCATTGGAAGGACTGGTGTTGAAGCTGAAACTCCAATACTTTGGCCACCTGATGCGAAGAACTGACTCATTTGAAAAGTCCCTGACGCTGGGAAAGATTGAGGGCAGGAGAAGGGGCTGACAGAGGATGAGATGGTTGGATGACATTACTGACTCAATAGAGTTTATTTTGAGTAAACTCCAGGAGTTGGTGATGGACAGGGAGGCCTAGTCTGCTGTGGTCCATGGGGTTGCAAAGAGTCGGACATGACTGAGCGACTGAACTGAACTGTTACAGGGTTTTCATATAGATCTGCACATTTCACAGAACTTACGTCATACCTAGATAAAAGGTGCCCTGCTTTGGGCCCTATGCTTTTAGCGAGCCCTGCTCTGGCTCTCCTTCAGCTGTTCCCCTTTCTAAGGTGTGAGAAGTTCATTGTACCATGGTCACATGCCCATCTGAATACCAACTCCACCAACTTTCTAGATCATAGGTGAGGCATTAGGATGCTGAAATTCTTTGCCTCAAGCCCTTTCTCAAAATGTGTACAGGCTTCTTCCCCAGGTCTTTCCTCGTGAGGGCTGATCACACGGCTGTTGTATATGGTCTTAGCCTGAGGTGAGACCAAGTGAATAGGCTGCAGACAGTGCCTGAACGTTCAGGCTGATGTACATGAATGTGTATGAGGGAGTGGGAGAGAAAGGAGATAGCCTGGGTTTGGGGAGTAGCCCTCTCTGTGAAGCTACTTTCTGGCACAGACCCTTGAGGAGAAAATTAATTCATAATGGCGTCCCAGGGTCATTTTGAAAGTACGTTTATCCATCTGTAGTTTTCTGTTTTTGGTAATGTCTGTGTCAGGCTTTGGTTTCAGGATTATGTTGCCATCATAAAATAAACTGTGTTCCCTCCTTTATTTTCAGAAATAATCTGTCTAAATTTAGTGTGATGCCATTCTTTAATACCTTTTAGGATTCATCATTGGGTCTAGGGCTTTAATTTTGGAAAGAGTTTTGATACTAAAGCCAATTTCTTAAAAAAATATGAATATTAATATTATTTCATCTCATCAGTTTTGATAAGTTGTTTTTCAAAAATGTTGTCTGTTTTTTTGTTTATGTTTTCAATCTTATTTCTTTCTGACCTCATGATGAATAATTTCTATTGATCTGTCTTCAATTTCACTGACTGTTTCCTTTATCATTTCCAAACATATCAAATGATTTAGAAAATTTTAGATACTATATTTCTCAGTTCTAAAATCTGTATTTGTTTCTCTCTTAGAGTTTACGTTACTTTATTGAGATTTTCTATCTTTTTACTCATTGAAAATAAATTGGCCTTTAGCTCCTTGAGCATGCTTATAATGATAGCTTTTTAATTATTTATTTATTTTTGGCTGTGCTGGATCTTTGTTGCTTTTTTTTTTTTTCTTTGTTGCTTTTTGTGCACAGGCTTTCTCTAGTTGCAGTGAATGGAGGCTACTCTTAGTTGTGGTGTGTGGGCTTCTCATTGTGGGGGCTCCTCTTGTGGAGCACAGGCTCTAGACATGAGGGCTTCAGTATTTGTGGCAAACAGGCTCAGTATTTGTGGCTTATGGACCCCAGAGTGCACAGACTTCAGCAGGCTCATAGTTTCAGCTTGTGAGCTCTAGTGTGTGGACTCAGTAGTTGTGGCCCTCCGGCTTAGCTGCCCCATGGCATGTGGAATCTTCCCTGACCAGGGATTGAACTTGTGTCCCCTGCATTGGCAGGTGGATTCTTATCCACTGTGCCACCAGGGAAGTCCTAGCTTTATGATCTCCTTTTTTTGTGTGTGGCTATTTCCAACATATGAATCATCTTGGGGTTGGTTTCCATTAATTGTCTCTTTTAAGAGACATGGGTGATGTTTCCATTTTTATATATATGTAGAATAATTTTCTCTTGTGTTCTAGACATTTTGAGTGGTCTGTTGTTAGAGACTCTGGGTTCTGTTTTATTTTTCTGAAGAACATTATTTATTTTTGTTTGTTTTATCAGTTAGCTTCAGTTCAGTTCAGTCGCTCAGTCGTGTCCGACTCTTTGCCACCCCATGAATCGCAGCACGCCAGGCCTCCCTGTCCATCACTAACTCCCGGAGTTCACTCAGACTCACGTCCATTGAGTCATTGATGCCATCTAGCCATCTCATCCTCTGTCGTCCCCTTCTCCTCTGGACCCCAATCCCTCCCAGCATCAGAGTCTTTTCCAGTGAGTCAACTCTTCACATGAGGTGGCCAAAGTACTGGAGTTTCAGCTTTAGCATCATTCCTTCCAAAGAAATCCCAGGGCTGATCTCCTTCAGAATGGACTGGTTGGATCTCCTTGCAGTCCAAGGGACTCTCAAGAGTCTTCTCCAACACCACAGTTCAAAAGCATC
>NW_011483630.1:13389-15331 GCF_000754665.1 Bison bison bison | reverse complement strand
TTATGTTTTTACCAGTTAGATGTGAGAGTTTATTTTATTCCAAACCCTCATATACACTCAGAATTATGAGTCTAATTTCAACCATTTGTGTGAGTTTGTATCAATATCTCATTGAAATTTTAATTTCCCCAATTATTCCTGAGGTTAAAAAACTTTCACATTATTTTTGAATTTCTGAACATCCTCTTTTGTGAAGTTCCTGTTCAAGTTTATTGCCCATTTTTTTACCATTGGATTTGTTTCTCATTCTCTAAAATTTAAAGAATCATAGGTATATCTAATATACTCAACAATGTAAAGGTGTCAGTCCTTTCCAAGCTGATCTAGACTTAACTCAATATTGATCATATTCAAAAGAAAGTTCCTGTGGAAATTTAAAAAGATGATTGTAAAATGAACCCAGAAATACAAAGGGACAATATAGCTAAAAAAATACTAACTAAGAAAGAAAGTGGTAAAATTCAGTTCGCCAGATAACAAGGTGCATTATAAAACTGAAGAATTCCTGGAGTAAGAAATGGCAACCCATTCCAATATTCTCTCCTGTAAAAATCAATGGGCAGAGAAGCCTAGTGGGCTACAGTTCATGGGATTGCAAAGAATCGGACATGACTGAGTGACTGAGATTATTATTACCCATCTATATAATTCATTGTATACTTTGAATATAGAATTCTATAAACTCAAGATCCAAAAATTTTCACTTTGTATGCCTTAAATATATGCAAATTTTATTTGTCAACTATGCCGTCTATGGGGTTGCACAGAGTCAGACACGACTGAAGCGACTTAGCAGCAGCAGCAGCAGCATGCATTAATAGATATTGGAGGCAGCAGGATTAAGTAAGGTCCTAAAAATAATCAAGATGTACAACTTAAATCTATATAATTTTTGTATATTATATTTCAATAAATCTGTTAAAGAATAATTAAAAAAAAAACTGGCATGAATACCATGCCAGTATTGCCCATGGCATGGTATTCATGATGCATAGACAAATAGAACAACGGAAGTGATTTTAAGCCCAGAAATGAAACTACATATGAATGAAAAAAATTTTATATACTTAGCACTGGAGAATAGGCAAGCAACATTCTTTTTAACAGATGATATTGTCATTTAGATTCTAAGTGAAAAAAAAAAAAATAACCTGTATTTTAACCCATTCCCCTTACCATACACAAATGATTTCCAGGTGAAATACATATCCAAATCCAGATGGTAAAATAAAGCTCATATGGATAACAACAAAAGGTAATACCATCATTTCTTTTGGTAGGGAAATGTTTCATAAATAGGACATACAATTATAAAGTGGAAATTTATAAAAATGAACCATGTTAAAATGAAGGACTGCTCTTTATCAAAACATAGAGTGAGTTAGAATTTTAATCCAAAGGACTCATATCCAGAATATAAGAACAACTCATACTTTTGATAAAGTTCAAGTTAACTTTTTTCTGTTTTTTCTGTTTTGTGAAGCCTTGGGCTTCACACCTAAGAAATATTTGGTTATTCTCAAACTCACAGAAATTTTATTTTATGGTTTTTCTATTTTATTTCCAGAATTTCTTCTTGTCCTATATTGAAAACTGTGAACTTAATACTTATAATATGTATAGAGCCCCACCAGATTTACAATATATAATCACTATGTGAAAAACAAAACTCTATGGCTACATTAATCCACTACTTTAGAGGAGATCCAACAGCTTATGTTTTAATGTGACATTCTTTTACTAGGAAGAGATCAATTTCTTCAGCTAGATTAAATCTAATAATTCTTTGAATTTTCTGCTGTTTTCCTTGCTCTTTTTTTTAAAATGAATTTATTTATTTTAATTGGAGGCTAATTATTTTACAATATTGTGGTAGTTTTTGCCATATATCGATATGAACCAGCCATGGGTGTACTTGTGTCCCACCATACTGAACCCCTCT
>NW_011483630.1:12581-12892 GCF_000754665.1 Bison bison bison | reverse complement strand
CCTCTTGGTGAAGAGTGAAAGCAGAGAGTGAAAAAGTTGGTTGAAAACTCAACATTCAGAAACTAAGATCATGTATCTGGTCCCATCACTTCATGGCAAATAGATGGGGAAACAGTGGAAACAGTGACAGACTATTTTGGGGGCTCCAAAATCACTGCAGATGGTGACTGCAGCCATGAAATTGAAAGACGCCTGTTCCTTGGAAGAAAAGTTATGACCAAATTAGACAGCATATTAAAAATTAGAGACATTACTTTGCCAACAAAGGTCCGTCTAGTCAAAGCTATGGTTTTTCCAGTAGTCATGTATGG
>NW_011483630.1:8509-11249 GCF_000754665.1 Bison bison bison | reverse complement strand
CATGAGAGAGGGGAGGAATCTCAAAGTCATTCTGAGGAGGCAAGGAGTCCTTTCATGTACACACTTATTTAGATATGATTGTTGACTTTTTCTAATACCACACATCTATTTTCTCCTAGTTAAATCAAATCAGATACAGGAATAGAAAATAAATTTGCAACTCTTACGACAAGGTGAAATACTGATTTTTTCTGTGTAACTTTCATACTTGGATGTACCATCTAAGAAACACTGGGTTAATTCAAACAAACTTCATCATCATCATGTGTGAACACACTTTATTCACAAAAAATAAGAATTGCTGAGTAAAAGCCATTTTCTGCACAGAAACACTGCTGTAAGGAGATAAGTTCACAACAGGACTTTATCTGTCCACAAAATATAACCTCATCATGAAAAATCTAAAAACAAGACAAAGTGGCCAACCAGGCTATTGGTTCATAACTTTCCCTGCTCCCTATGGCTGCATGCACTTACTTTCTGTATCACATCAGCCACAAGCAGATGCACGTGAACTTGAACACGTGCTCTTATTAACTGCTTTGAATTTCGAGAGAACCCGAAATGCTTTCTCTGTATTTGGGACCAAAGCCGTCACTCAAACATTAAGCAAGCTGTCTCATGGTATTCAGACTCTGTCCAGGGCTCCACTTACATTATTTTTCTGCAAGACCTGCAGTGCCTTGTTGACATTGTTCAGGGCATGAACTCTTGTGGATCCTTTTTCTTTCGGCTGAAAACAAAATGAAAATATGTTGACTGCTCAGGAGGAGAGAAAGACAATCTACCAGAAATGAAACAATTTCTACATTTCACTTTTCAGTTGGAATCATTTAAATGATCACAGGCTGCGAGGCATTAATATAATGAATTTAAGTGCTTTGGGTTAATTGCCCTTGTCATAGGAGTTTCTTAGCATGAATCAACCACTCCTCAAGAAAACTGATAACATTTTTTTTTCTTTCGCAAAAGCAATTTTGGTAATCTCTCCTTCATTATACAGTTCAGTTGAATGACCACCATGAGAAACATCAGCATGCATAAAGACATTTGCTAGGGATATAAATGAGTTAATTCCCACAATTTTTAGGAAAGTTTAAAAGAGATTTGAGCCTAGCAAAATTCTATAATGCCAAATAGGCTTAAAGGAAACTATTTCTGTCAATATTACCTTAATTGTCTTAGTCACTGAAGCTCAAAACCTCAATCATCTTCAGTTCTTTAAACCTTACCCTCAATCCCCAAAGTCTTACCTTGCCCTATAAATTTTAAACTAACATTTGTATAGTGTATTACAATTATGTAATATGCAGTATATATAATATATATAATATATGTGTAATATATTGTATTACAATATATGAATTAACTCATTTAGTTGTGGAGGTTTAGAAAGTCTGACACTGTGATGCCTGCAATATTTACTCCTAAAATGAGATCTACCCTCCTAAAACAATTTTAACTGCAAAATACAATAGCATTAACTATAGGCACAATATTGTACAGTGGATCTCTGGAATTTATTCATCTTGAATGATTGAAACTCTACATCTATTGAACAGCAACTCCCCATTTTCCATATTTCATGTTAAGTGTTCTTATATCCTAAGAGTTCTTATCAGAAGGAAAGGGAAAAATAGAATTTTCCTACTTCTTTAAGTTTGTCTATATGACATGATGGACATTCATTAAACTCATGATAATCATTTCATGATGTAAGTATGTAAGTCAAATTATTATGCTATACAGTTGAAACATGTACAATGCTATATGTCAATTATATTTTAATAAAACTGGAAGATGAAAAGAAAAAAAGACTAAAAACAGTTAAAGTTAAAAGGTCATTAGGTATAAAAGCCTTATTAAAATACATTCAATAACAGATACCAAACAATAGTAGAGAAGATTATCAATAACAGATACCAAATAATAGTAGAGAATAATATCTATTACTGCAAATTTCACCTTCTTGTTCTGCATATGATAGAACATGCCAAAGTAAAAATATTGAAGGTTGTTTTATTCAGAAATAGGTCCTATATAGCTACATCAGTAATTAGTAAATTAACGAAGTTTACTAGATCTCATAAAACTATGATGAGTTTGTTTCTGGTCTGAAATTTTGCTGAGGTTAATGTGAAGCTCTTATAAATATTTTAAGTCACATACCAGTTTTTGCCCTGTCAGGCCTTCAAGAAGGTCTAGGAGGCGTCTCCCATCCTGTAGGTCACTGAAGAGGTTTTCTATGTGCTGCTTCCCGAACTGAAATAAGAAATATACCCAATTAAATAAAGCATGCTTCCAGGTATCCATTTCTACAATTATGCCTTTTAAAATTTAAAGCTATGTTGAAGAATATTTAATGAGTCTAATGCTTAATCTGCCAACGGTGATGGATGGAAAGAGAACTTCAAGTAGAAAACAAAAACCAATAAATCATTATTCAGCCAAACCTATTATATATTTTTCTCAATAACAAGAGTTGGAGATTTATAGTCTAATGGATCTAATTAACTCATCTTTTCAAATGCTGATTCTATGAAGGAAAGAAAAAAATGTTTAAATTATCAGGCAGTTGGGCAATGTTTGGGGAGAAGTAAATACACCAAGGCAGTGGCACCTCACTCCAGTCCTCTTGCCTGGAAAATCCCATGGATGGAGGAGCCTGGTGGGCTGCAGTCCATGGGGTCATGAAGAGTTGGACACGACTGAGCGACTTCACTTTCACTTTTCACTTTCA
>NW_011483630.1:6345-8206 GCF_000754665.1 Bison bison bison | reverse complement strand
GAGATAAGTCGGTAAAAGCTTTTCATATATTTTTCTTACTTTTATACTTGGGAATTATATTGCAGGAAAAAAATAGCCACTAATAACTTCTAACATTTTTGGAGTAACTATTCATAAGAACTAACTATTCATAAGAAACATCCCACTAAATAAATTGATTTATAATTTGTGTAACATTTCTATGAGGTTAGCATTGGTATACTCATTCTATTCATGACACAGAGGTTGAGCATATGGCCCTTTGTTACAAAACAAAAAGATGATAAAACCAAGTTTTGGGCCCAGATCTGTCTAATTCCTGGGGCTCTTGTTCATTCTATTTTATTGGGCTGCTTACTTGGCCTTTTCCTCCTTCCATCTGATTATCTTTCAAAGATTTTATTTCTTCTGTCATACCCCAAATATTTCTTTCTGGTTTAAAGCCTCCAATACCTTCATATGAAATCATTCACAACTCTTTAATTACCCAAGATATCAAGAAAGCCCTAATTTATCAATGACAGATGTTTATTGAGCACCAATAAACTTGGACTAGGTGCTAGAACATACACTAGTAAATCAGTTGGATATGACCCCCGTCTTCATGGAACTTTGAGTTGAGCAAGGAAAACAAATATTTCTAAAAGGTAATGCTATGGGGGAGCAGTAAAAGAAACTCAAGAGCAATAACCATGGGAATTCCCATAGTCTGAGGATCAGGAAATACTTTCCTCACGATGTCACACGATGGGTCTAACATTAGCCTTTGGGTAATTGTCCTTTCCTTATCCACTCCCTCAATCACACACAAACTTCAGATTTCACACAGCTCAAGAAGAACCCTGGTTTCCAGTCAAAAGACATCTCTGAAGCTTCTAAGATTGAAGACAGAGGATTCAGGATCTCCCTACAGCCAGGCAGCCATGTCCAAGACAAGTCCTGTCAGTGTCCAGATGTGTCACTTAATGAGAACACTGACCACTTCAAGAAGTCTACCAGTCCCTCCACACTCAGCTTTGGGAATCGAGCCACGTATGTGCTTTGACAAAGATAAATACAAGTCATTCTTTTGAAATTCTACTCAAATAGTTGTGATTTAAAATTCCAGGGCAGGGACTTCCCTGATGGTCCAGTGGTCAAGAATCTGCCTTCGAATGCAGGGGAGATGGTGAACCCTTGGTTGGTGAATGTCTTGGTTGGGGAACTAAGATCTCATGCCATGGGACAACTAAGCCCATATGAAGCAAATACTGAGGCCAAAAGCCACAGAAACACAGCCTGGATGTTTCAGTGGAGATCCTACATGCTGGAACTAAGACCTGACACAACCGAAATGTATATACAAATATATATTTTTAATGTAAATAAATATTTATATATAAATAAAATTCTAGTGGCAAAGAGACCACAAAACACTATGTTACTAGAACATTTAGAAAGTACTTTTACTATACATAATGTACAGGTAAATATTGAAACAACAATGCCATTTTCATGAAAAATTAAGAGAAGCCCTCTACTAATAAGCAAAGAAAATGAAAAAATGAACCTGTCAAGAATCTCATATATAATCCAGAGTAACTTGGCAGTGGTGGTGGGGAATATTAAGATTTTATTTTCATATTGGTTAAAGGTCTACAATACCTTGAAAATGCTCATTTTTTTTTCTAGGAGCAAATTTTCCTTTTGAGAAGTGTGTGACTTCTAAACTTATTGACAAAAACAATATTTCATAGTGAAATGTGTGAGGTTTTGAAGAAAATTAAATTTAGTTAGTTGACAGAAATACTTATTCTTAATAAAATGTATATATCTAGATAGACAGATAGACTGATAGATAATAAAGTATGTCAAACCAGGAAGGAAGCACGTGGCAAAATTT
>NW_011483630.1:4812-6245 GCF_000754665.1 Bison bison bison | reverse complement strand
GTATTTTATAATTTTCCCTTTTAAACTGGAATCAAACAAAACAGAAAGGGAGGGAAGGACTGGAAGCTAATCAGAGGCCTCCAGGCACATCTCATTGGGGCACCTAGAAAGCAGTGAGGTGATACAGAAAAAGATAGTTCCTGATATATATAACATTCAAACTCATGCAATCAGTGATATATTAAAGTATGGCAATAGAAATCCAATGTATATTTGTTACAGCCACCATGATCTCTAATAGAGTGCTTCTCAGAATGTTCCACTAAAGCATCCTTCCAGCAGATAAGACTGAATGTATTTATCTAGGAGCCTAGCAGTGAAAAGTATATAGTGACGGCAGGTTCAAAATTTCTTATGAAAGCATATGTTTTATGTTAAGGATTCGTGGAGATTTTATCTTCCTCACTTAATGCATGTTGAACTTAAAAGTAATTTCAAGCACTTTGATTGAAATTTCCCCTCCTATGGTCTAATTAAAGTGATGCTCAAAGAAATGTACAATATTTAGCCTGTAACTACATGGATGTTCAGGTGCTCAGTCTTATTCCTCCTGGACTATGCCTACCCTGAGGAAACCAAAACATGTCTTTTCTCTTGAATGGTTTTCTCTTCTTTCCTAGATCCCATACCTCATTCCTCATTCCATACATAGGTATGATGTAGCAAAAGTTGCACACATTTCTGAGACAGAAATAGCTAATTTTTTTTGAACCGAGGTCTTCTATTTACCAGCTTCACTGTCTGAGGCAAGTGACTTAGTCTTTCTGAGGGACAATCTATTCAATAATAAAATGGGGATTGAAATAATACCACACCAAAGTCTTAAGCTTCTAAGGCTTAAGTGAAACAGTGTAGGTGTGCTATACAGACTTGGCAAACATTAGGCACACAGTAAATACAGGATGATGTTTTCGTTTTGTTTTTAGTCTATTATTCCTTGGCTTCTCCTTCTTTGGCCAAATATGAGAAATAAATTCAGTTATGGTTAACTACTGAATCTACCAGAAAATACAGAGCTCACATACAATGTGTTCTGTTTCCTCTTAGATGCCCCTCCATATTCAATTACTAATACTAGTAAATGTGGATGGCACGGGGGGAATACTCAGAGCCTTCAAGTTCTTTATCTTACTTTACCATTTTATTTTTCCCTTTGGTTACTTTTAATTGTCTTTTGTTTTCTTCCCTTTTCATCTTCTGTGAGAGACATCTGCCATGTCTTTTTGTTGCAAGTGACACATCATGCAAACAGTAGTTTTCTTTAAACCCCCCCTGTGTTTAATGGCTTTCTTTTCAAGTGTCTGAAAATAATCTTATAAAACACATAAAACATTAAGTGCCTTCAGCCATATGACCCTGTGGCTCTCTATCTTCAATTGCTTTCATGATTAATATTTTCTTTAAAAAGGAAATTTTGGTATTACTCATAAATT
>NW_011483630.1:3907-4712 GCF_000754665.1 Bison bison bison | reverse complement strand
TATATATTTATACATAAACAATGTACAGACAATGTTTAAAAAAAACTCAGGTTTATTGGTAAGTGGCATAAACACAGTAAAAAAAAATCAAAGTAAAAAAATGAGAAAGGGATAGAAATAAATTAAAAATCATCTCAATGGCTTCTGACTCTTCAGAGCTGTGTCAGTCTTTTAACCAGTAAATACAGATAATTCAACAGCATGCTCCAATAAAAGGTAAAGAGGCAAGGAATAATTTAACATAGGCTTCTGGTTACAGAAAGGTCAGCCTCTGGACATCTATGTTGCTAAGAAAATCAAGATACTTCTCTGTGATTCTGAATCTTTAGCTATGAGAAACATCAAGAGCAAGAGAACACCAAAAAGGAGGGCAAAATTGATTCCAAACTTATTGGTAAAACCTGTTGATCAGTTCTTGATAAAAAATAATGCAATCCATTGTAAGCATAAGTTGTAAAAAGTATTTTATAAGATATTTTTATTGAAGTATAACATACATATAGGCTACCCAGGTGGCACAGTGGTAAAGAATCTGCCTGCCAAGCAGGAGACACGGATTCAACCCCTGGGTGGGGAAGATCCCCTGGAGTAGGAAATGGGAACCCACTCTAGTACCTTGCTGGGAAATACCACGGACAGAGGAGTCTGGCAGGCTACAGTCTATGGGGTCACAAAAACTTGGACATGACTGAGTGACTGAGCACAATGTGAGCACAATACAAACACAGGAAAGTACACATATCTTAAGTGTTAGCTCAGTGAATCTACACAAACTAAACACATTTATATTATCATAACCTCCATG
>NW_011483630.1:2081-2645 GCF_000754665.1 Bison bison bison | reverse complement strand
AACCAGTCAATCCTAAAGGAAATCAACCCTGAATATTCATTGAAAAGACTGATACTGAAGCTGAAGCTTCAATACTTTGGCCACTTGATGCAAAAAGACAACTCATTGGAAAAGACCCTGATGCTGGCAGACACTGAAGGCTGGAGGAAAAGGGGATGACAGAGGATGAGATGGTTGGATAGCACCACAGGCTCAGTGGACATGAGTTTGAGCAAACTCCAGGAGCTAGTGAAGGAAAGCCTGGCATGCTGCAGCCCATGGGGTTGCAAAGAGTTGGATGCAACTGAACAAGTATAAGGTATCCAACACATTTCCTGGCATAGGAAATGTTCCATAAAACCTAATCACATTTCATATTTCCCCTCTTTGGTTAAATGGAATCACCTGGAAATAAAGTAGGACTCTCCTTTGAGGGTGTCAGGATCCTAGCAGGACTTGGATAACTTGAAGAGAGTTAATAAGGGACAATTTACAAAGATGAGGTCAGGGTAGAAAGAAATCACCAAAACAGGTACTAAAGAAGTGTAATTATCACTCCTGGACACAGGAATGAAGAGAAAGAGA
>NW_011483630.1:403-986 GCF_000754665.1 Bison bison bison | reverse complement strand
CCCCACAGACGGCAGCCCACCAGGCTCCCCCATCCCTGAGATTCTCCAGGCAAGAACACTGGAGTGGGTTGCCATTATAGGTAATCTTTATTTGTAGATATAATGTTAATATACTTCACAAATAGTTAAAATAATAGAAACCTTATAAACTATGATTGTAGTTAATTATGTTATATCATCTTTAAATATCACCTATAAATTTAGAATTCTGAAAGTGAAATTCAGTTTTTCTACTAAATCACAAAGATATAAGATGTAAGCTTGAGATAGCCAGTGAGGGAAATGGAGATTGGTTCTATTCTATGCCAGTAGAGGCTTTTGTAGCAGAAAAAAAAAAAAAAAAAAAGTACAGTAGAAAGTTTGCAAGAAGAAGCCCTTCATTTCAAAGCATCTAAATAATACTCTGATTCTTCAAAAAGGAAAAAAAAAGTACTGTGACACAGTGGGTACACTCACTAGAGAAATGTGAACTATTGGCTCTTAGCTTCAGGCAAAAGGCAGAGGGAGAAAGAACCATTCGAACTTGTTCAGATCCAGTAGAATGAGACTTTATGGTCAAAGGACATCTGAAGATGCCTTTAAT
>NW_011483630.1:0-303 GCF_000754665.1 Bison bison bison | reverse complement strand
ACTCTGCGACCCCATGGACTGCAGCACACCAGGCTTCCCTATCTATCACCAACTCCTGGAGCTTGCTCAAACTCATGTCCATAGAGTTGGTGATGCCATCCCACCATCTCGTCCTCTGTCGTCCCCATCTCCTCCCACCTTCAATCTTTCCCAGCATCAGGGTCTTTTCCAATGAGTCAGTTTTTCACATCAATCAGCTGGCCAAAGTATTACAGTTTCAGCTTCAGCATCAGTCCTTTCAATGAGTATTCAGGACTGATTTCCTTTAGGATGGACTGGTTTGATCTCCTTGTAGCCCAAGGG
>NW_011483629.1:14814-15210 GCF_000754665.1 Bison bison bison | reverse complement strand
GAACAAAAAAAATAGTTTGATTATTTAACATCTCCCAAGAAATTCTGGTTAAAGATCACCAATTTAAGATAGCACTTCTCAACAAAAAGTGCCTGCCCCAATCATAGGACATTTGGCAATGCCTGGAGACTTTCTGGTTATCATACCTGGGGGGAAGGTACTACTGGCATTTAGTGGTAGAATCCAGGCAATGCTGTCTAACAGCCTACAATACACAGGACAGCCCTCTACAAAAACAGATTATCTTGGCCAAAACATTAACATTCGCAAAGTTAAAAATCCTGATTTAAGGATAAAACTCACCTATTAATTATGAGTAAGAAGACACCACCCTTATGGCAGAAAGTGAAGAGGAACTAAAAAGCCTCTTGATGAAAGTGAAAGAGGAGAGTGAAA
>NW_011483629.1:14390-14714 GCF_000754665.1 Bison bison bison | reverse complement strand
TTGGAAGGAATGATGCTAAAGCTGCTACCTCAGGCAAAGAGTTGACTCATTGGAAAAGACTCTGATGCTCGGAGGGATTGGGGGAAGGAGGAGAAGGGGATGACAGAGGATAAGATGGCTGGATGGCATCACTGACTCAATGGACATGAATCTGAGTGAACTCCGGGAGTTGGTGATAGACAGGGAGGCCTGGCGTGCTGCGATTCATGGGGTCGTATAGAGTTGGGCACGACTGAGTGACTGAACTGAACTGAACTTAACTGACAGACAGGCAGGATATCCCTGGTGGTACTGTGGATAGAAATCTGCCTGTCAATGCAGGGG
>NW_011483629.1:9617-10553 GCF_000754665.1 Bison bison bison | reverse complement strand
GGCCTTTTCTCCTTCTCTCTCTCACACTTTATCAAATATGCAGACTTCTCTAAATGCAAAACAACTTGCTGAAGATTTCATATTAACATGAACTCTTATTTATTGATATTTTCTCTGCTAAGTATTGTGTTATTAGTGTAAAGTTTTATATGTGAGATTTTATGGACTGAATATTTTCCCCCAAAATTCCAGGTTGAAACTCTCAACCCCAGTGGGATGGTATTTGGAAGTGTGGTCTTTGATAGGTAATCAGGGGCTAGATTAGGTCATTATGGGAGGCCTCTCATGATAGATTATCTTTTATAAGAGGAGAAGGAAACAGGAGAGCTCTCTTTCTCTGCCATGTGAGGATACTGCAAGAGGGTGGCCATCTGCAAACTGGAAAGAGGCCCTTACCAAGAACTCAAATCCGCTGGTGTTTAGATCTTGAACTTCCCAGCCTCCAGAACTGTGAGAAATAGATGTCTCATTTTTAATCTACCCACTTTATGGTATTTCATAACAGCAGGCCAATCTGACTAAGAAATTAATACTATGAAAGGGGTGCTGTTGTAATAAACACCTAAAAGTATAGAAGCTGCTTTGGAACTAGATAACAGGTAAAAGCTAAAAGTGTTTGGAGGTGCCCTCTGGAAAAACCTTACATTTCAAGGAAAGACCATCTGTGTTAAATAGTAGCAAAAAAAATTTAGCTCGATTATGTGTGTGTCTTAGTATTTTGTGCAAGGTGGAACTAGAAGCAATGAAATTGGATATTTAGCTAAGATTTCAAAAAAAAAAAAAAAAGACAAAGGTTGATGGAGCAACTTGGTTCTTCCAGACTGCTTACAGTAAAGAACAAAAAGAGAAAAATGAAAGGAAAACAAAAATTTTAAACATAAAGAAACCAAAACTTAAAGACTTGGAAAATCTTGCCAAAAATTGAGAAAGCATTCT
>NW_011483629.1:4585-5535 GCF_000754665.1 Bison bison bison | reverse complement strand
AAGTCGAACATAACTGAGCAACTGAACTGAACTGAACTGATTCCTAAGTATTTTATTCTTTTCGTTGCAGTGGTGAATGGAATTGTTTCCTTAATTTCTCTTTTTGTTTTCTCATTGTTAGTGTATAGGAATGCAAGGGATTTCCCTGTTTTGATTTTATATCCTGCAACTTTACTATATTCATTGATTAGCTCTAGTAATTTTCTGGTGGAGTCTTTAGGGTTTTCTATGTAGAGGATCATGTCATCTGCAAACAGTGAGAGTTTTACTTCTTCTTTTCCAATCTGGATCATTTTATTTCTTTTTCTGCTCTGATTGCCCTGGCCAAAACTTCCAAAACTATGTTGAATATTTTTGCAAGTGAGAGTGGGCACCCTTGTCTTTCTCCTGATTTAAGGGGAAATGCTTTCAATTTTTCACCATTGAGTATAATGTTAGCTATGGGTTTGTCATATACAGCTTTTATTATGTTGAGGTATGTTCTTTCTATTCCTGCTTTCTGGAGGGTTTTTATCATAAATAGATGTTGAATTTTGTCAAAGGCTTTCTTGCATCTATGAGACAATCATATGGTTTTTATCTTTCCATTTGTTAATGTGGTGTATTACATTGATTGATTTGTGAATATTGAAGAATCCTTGCATACCTGGGATAAAGTCCACTTGGTCATGATGTATGATCTTTTTAATATTGTTGGATTCTGTTTGCTAGAATTTTGTTAAGGATTTTTGCATTTATGTTCATCAGTGATATTGCCCTATTGTTTTCTTTTTTTGTGGTATCTTTGTCAGGTTTTGGTATTAGAGTGATGGTGGCCTCATAGTATGAGTTTGGAAGTTTATCTTCCTCTGCAATTTTCTGGAAGATTTTGAGTAGGCTAGGCGTTAGGTCTTCTCTAAATTTTTGGTAGAATTCAGCTGTGAAGCCGTCTGGTCCTGGGCTTTTGTTTG
>NW_011483629.1:0-320 GCF_000754665.1 Bison bison bison | reverse complement strand
TCTAAAATAAGCAGATATTGGCTGAAATGACAAAAGAAGCAAAATGGGCAGCTCAGGAAAACCTAGATGGGAATTTTCTCTATAAGATCACAGACACTTGAAAAAATTCAGTTGAAGTTAAACAATTTCTACCCAGTACCTTGGGTTTCCCTGGTAGCTGAGATGGTAAAGAATTTGCCAGCAATACGGGAGACCTGGGTTCAATCCCGGGGTTGGGAAGATCCCCGGAGGAGAAAATGACAACCCACTCCTGTATTCTTGCCTGGAGAATCCCAGGGACAGAGGAGCCTGGCAAGCTACAGTCCATGGGGTCGCAACTG